>NC_070626.1:13219137-13441637 GCF_947347685.1 Pleuronectes platessa
TAAACGAAGTCGAGTGTTTGTGCAATCCCACCACTCTGTTACATGTGACCTGTGGTAAGAATACAAACTAAAATGTGTTGGTGGGATAAACAACAGAGCACCAGCTTCAGTTTGAAGCCCGGAGAAAGTCTTCTGTATCTGATGGACATGGAGAGTGAGCTTGTGAACCTCGTGGGGACAGAGGCATCAGTGTGGAGCCTCCAGGGCCCCTCCTTCTGCTGCTGCTGCTGCTGTGCTTACTCCCCTGATGTTCACTGAGGGGTGAGTTGTGATCATGGAGCGCGGCCAGCACACAAGGGACAGGTCACTGACAGCCTCTGAACACTAGAGGGCAATCAATGCCTTCACTATGATTCTCCACAGTCTGGCCACTGTTTTGCCACATGAAAACACACATGTAAACTCAGTTAACTCTGATAACATGTTGCATTTGTTCCAAAACAGAAATTAAAGGTCGACGTGTCTGCATCAGAAGGAAAAAGTAGCAAAGCAGTTGAACTTCTCCTCAGTCTGATGAGACTTCACTGTGCACTGTCATCACATGTATCACGTGCGACATTGATTCATCATATTCATCATATTCACCTTAGAAAACTGCATCAAGTTTTCATATCACAAACATACACTGTACAATATTTATTTCATTTATCACACTTATATATAACTGTTACTTTACTGCTATTGTATGCAGACCTTGACTTGTATCATTTTATTATTGCATAACTTTATTTTATACTACTTTTGCTTTTATTTGTGTGTGCAATTGTATTTGAGGATGACACCAATATACTTCAGTTTCGTTGTACAGCTGTTCAATGACAATACACGCCTGGATTCAATTGAATTTCCGTTGTACATGCACAATCATAGTATAAAATATAGTTCTTGAGTCTTAAATTGTTCCTGACAGTAGACAACAAAAGCTCATAAATTATAAATGATTTGATTTAGGGCAGTACTTAAAACAATAAAGATCCATATGAATAAACATGGAGTGTGTTCTGTGATTAATCAACAAGTATCTGGACAAACAAAAACTAGTCTGCTCACCTACATTTTCCCCAGAACTGTCCCTGAATCACATGTTTTTTTCAGCATCTACTGTCTCTTATGTTTCTATGTGTGGATGGTGTCCTTGAGTTAGGCCTGTGTTTGTGTGTGTTTGTGTGTGTGTGTGTGTGTGTGTGTGTGTGTGTGTGTGTGTGGTCTTTGCTGGATCTAGGTCTCCTCTGTACAGAGAGGGTCCAGTGGGTGACATTTTGTTTTATATTTGTTTATTTAATATCATGATTCCCCCACAGCTTTGTGGACAAGAGGATCTTTGTACTTTTTATGTTTTTGATTGTGAACTTGTTTTCCACTCATATTTTTCTCACTTCCTGTTTTTACTTGGTAATTCTTTCTCTTTGAATTAATTATTTGCTTTTTTACTTTGAAATTACTGACCTTGTGTGCTCTTGCTTGAAGTACTTCCTGTTTGCCTGCTCCTTGAGACTCCACCCACCGGTATCCCACCTGAGTTCAGTTATCCTGCCTCCTTTTGTCTCTGAGCCCAACACTCTCCAGCAGGTCAGTGGTTCGATCCTCTCCATTCCCCACTGTCCTTGGGCAAGGCAGTGAACCCCAAACTGCCTCTGACTGTACTGACAGAGTACCGCTACATATTGTTTTGCTAAATGTGTGAATGCAACTTATACTGTAAAGCCCTTTGCATGGTTGACAGACTTGAAGTTATATAAAGACAGTCAATTTACATGTCATGGCAGAAAAACACAGATGAAAATGAATTTGTGAAACTAACAGAGTTAATTTTTGTTAATGTTAACACCTAAAGTCTGATGTCACTTGTATCAGTTATATCTGTTCACTGAGTTCTGACATGCTGCTGCTCTTGTGTATAGATGCTCACAGTGTAGGTGCATGTTGGCTGAGAACCAGGGTTACATCAATGACAAGTGTACATACATTTTTATTGTCTATGAGAAAATTAAAACATTCAATAGGAGGATGAATTAAGAAGTAGGCTACACTGTTCCCCACATTGGCTCCCTGATAACACTGTGATCTGTGCTGCTGTACGACTGAAGGCATGTTCCGCCTTTTCAGCTCCGTTTCTAGGTCACTGACACGTTTTATATTCATCGTTAAATATTAATTAATGACAATGAGCCAATAAGCTCAGCCTGGATGTTATTTTACTGAAGGGATGTTGTCATTATGGAGCCAAACATGTTGCAGCTTAAAGTCAAACAGTCAACAGCAGCAAAATCCAGTGTTTGAAATAAATATACTCTCCATCAGATCGGATTATGACATGCGTCTCATATTTAAACAAATCATTATGTGGATTTTATATTTGTAGTTTTTTGCTTCTATCTGCTTTCAGTTTTTTTTATCCAATGCAATAAAACCCACCTCACAGCTGTTCAATAACATTTACATTTTCTAGATCTTACGCTGGATTTAGACACTCTGATTCACTTCACCCTTTCGTTCACATAGAAAAATGAAACAACATGACCCCTTCATGGCCACGTGCAAAACAAAGGGTTGGGGCCAAGTAGGGCTAAAGGGTGAATAGGGACTGGGCCCATGTCTCCTGCCTGTTGATCTGATCATACTTCATGTGTAGAGAGGGAGTGAAAGTGTGAATCAATTGCCAGTACCTGTCTTGTCATGACATGGATGTAGCTCAGCTAAGACTATGTCCTGCCAAATGGCTTGTGGTTAAGTCTTTGACAGTCAATTCTGAAATATGTTCTTTCATCTATAGATCAATATACATGTGACACTGTGTAACATTGTAAATTCAGTCTCAAAGAATAAGCCTGAGGGAGAAGAGTGGGCTCAAAATTCATTTCTGCATGCCATCAGAAATGATTTATAGCTCTAAACTAGTTTTCTTAAATATTGTAGAATTGTTTATAACCTTTTTCATGGAGATTTTCTTGTCTGCAATTGTTTGTCAGCAGGATTACACAGAAACTACTGAGTGATTTCCACAATACTATTTTTTCTTTAATACTTTTGATGTTTTTTGGTGATATTTATGTGTGAATCTTGTGTGTGCAATTCCGTGCACATCCAAATACAAATGTCTTCAGCTGCTGTGTGGTAACAGACAAGGCTAACAACCGGTTACAACACACGTAATGTGGCCTTAGCTTTAAGGGTTGTTTTAATTTAAGGGGACTGCCGGGTCTCGGTGGATGTATGTCCTCTACATGGTGCCATCCTAGCTGTACATGTGATTACCAAGAACAAAACCGTCAGAAAGGAATTTGATCAGCTGCTCTCTTCCCTCAGCTCCAGGTGGTAAATAAATCCTGTGGCTCTTCTTTGCATGCTGAGCATCTCTTGAAGGATACAAATGTTCTCTTATCAAACACAGTTCAACCTGCGGCCATGAAACAGCTAGAAAGTGAGGGGTTTCAAACAGTGTGCACAGGTCAGACTATCTCCTCCTCCGGTTATATGACAATCCTCGGTACTGTGTCTATTCCAGTTTATCAGTGTGTTCATGCTCTGTTGTGCACTGCGGGCGGTGAGTGCCAGTTCTGCTGCAGTTTTGAAAACTAAACGCAGCATAGGGAGGTTTATTAGCCCCCCCCCTCCCTTTCTCTCTCTCTCTCTCTCTCCTCAGGGCATGGCAAAGGCAACTGTGGAGAGACACTGCCACAAATAGACTCTCTAAATATGGAGGGCTTCAGTCGAGAGAGAGAAATGCATGATCGAATTTTGGGCCTCTCCACTAAACAGCTTCCATAAAAGGAACAAGACGAGAGGAGAGTGGTTTGAGTGTTTGTAGCTGACTGTCGGTGTGGGGGTGCACGCCTGCTCGCACCTGTTGTTACACAGAACATTTACAGTCGTCTGTGCTCGTGACGCTGCATCTGTAAACTCACGTCTGTGATCATGCCCACATGTTTAGTTTTGATCTTGTGCTGCTTCACCGTTAGATCTACAAATGAATAACTGAATGGCCTCAAATAAAATATATATGTTGAAGAGCACTTTCAAAACCATACTATGACTCGTTTGAGACGTTTATTGTAGAATAAAAGGGGGGAAATGATTTGAGATGACAAAAATTGAAGCTAAGTGTTCATACACATTTCTTGCTATCTATAGGCTCCACCAGCTCATTCTTTCCATCCAATCACAACCCAACACGCTCGCCTCGAACCACTCACCTGTAAACTCTCAAGTTTAAAACGTTTTCTCTCCCTCCTGTCCCTACCAGGTCATCTCCCTTCAAACCGTCCAATCAGAAGCTTTGATCAGACAACCGAACGTCTTGCTCCATCGCTCATCACCACCACCACCACCTCTGTCCAGACTCCATATCCAAAGCACCTGATTCGCAGAAGTGCTTCCATGGTGTTCTACCTCCCACTGGGGTAAAAGAAGGAAACTTTATAAGAAAAAATATGAAGCTGATCTCAACTGTTGCATCATTATAATTTATCACACACAGATGGAGAATTTACAGACTGTGTCTTAATGATGACCATGTGGATCTACCATCATGATGGTCCAGTGGACCCTGGTAAATTGAAAGAGAAAATAAATATGACTTAGTCTAATTGATCTTGATACAAATTGCAGTCACAGACATGTGTTGCACTCTGCAGGTGTCAAGTTAAATTCAATACAGACTTTTTAAGACAGTATTTTGGCTTTCATGTGCAATTTGTTTGAAAACTGGATCAGTTAACCCTTTTTTGGGGGGGGGGGGAGCTGTTTTGTTTGAAAAAACAAATCACTGTAACTTCATCAATATGAGCAAATGAACTGGGTGAAGATTCTTCTTCCTGTTGGTTCCTCACATGCTGAAGCTCTGCAATGCACCATAGTCCCTCACAGCTGACCCTGTTTGACTTTGTGGTGCAACACCGTGTCCACACTTGTCTTATGATGTATGTGGAACAAACAAAGATTCCACTCAAGTCTTTCCTTCCCCTCGTTGGTTTGAAAGAAGCAGTGAGGGAGTCTGTAAGAGAGTCTCCTGCTCTGTCACATATATCACCTGGCCCAAAATTATGATCAGCTTAAGACACTTCTTCACTGACTATATTATAATAATGAACACACGTCTTCATGAGTCAGCCTCCTTCATCCCTAGTTTTAACTATATCCCTCTGATCAAAGTTCGAATTCGAAGCACCCACCACACGTGCGGAGCTAACTGCTGGGCCTGATCGTGACTTCCACTTTTCTTACATCTGGTGTGTGTGTGTGTGTGTGTGTGTGTGTGTGTGTGTGTGTGTGTGTGTGTGTGTGTGTGTGTGTGTATCAACGCATGAAAGTGTGCATGTTATTCAGCACGCGCGACCCCATGCATGTGTCCGTGCCGCCACATGTCACAGCAGATGTTGCCTATAAGGCCTTTAGCAGCATCTCCAGTGATGTACTGTCCGCTGACCTTCAGTTACATTTGAAGAAGTCCCGTTTCTCAAGGACAGTGCACTTCTGTGGCTGATTATGAAGCTTTGACTTTCATTAATACGTGTCACCTCCTGATCTGCTATCTGGCATTTGCATGATATTAGCATCCACTGGACCATCCATCGGATGCTGCAGTGTGGGAATGACACCTGTTGAGACAGGTAGGCAGATGCCTCTCTGCCGGGGCCACGGAGCTGAGGATGGGGGTATGAGGAGTTGGAGGGTGGGAGGTGGAGTGTGAAAAGAAAGACAGGGCACATCTCACTTTCCTCTGTTCAAGAACTGTTGCATCGAAAAGACAAGAATCACTTCATATAATAATATGAGACGAATATGGCGTATAGTCGCTCATTTCTTTTTCCATCATGTTGCCGTTTAAAGCTTTTGGGCTCCTATTTGGTTTGTATTTGTTTTAAATAAGTAGGTGAGATCTGTGGTTATCTTTGTTCCTGCGTGAGGCCCGAGCTTTTGTTCAGTTCTGATGCTGCTCGGCTCGAGGACGCTGCAGCCAGGTGGTGACCCTGCATGCATTACCAGGCACACAGCAGAGTGCGCAGAGCTGCAGCCAAGTCCCAGAGTCTGAGAGCTGCCCACACTGGCCAATCTGCCACCGTCGTGAATGAGCTGCGGACACAAATACTCTGGCAGAGAAATAAAGAGCTGATTTCATAACAAGGGATCAAGAATGACAATAAATAAAGCTGCCATTGCATCATGAGTGTAGAAACTCTTTAGATGCTAGCACCACAGCATGGATGGTGGACTAAATACGGTCACACCATACATTGGCTTGTCATTGACAAATGTTTGTGAAGTGTCAACAAGGCTACTTCTCTCAGTCCCCTGAGGAGTGACAGCGTCGCTAATGTGTTGAGACTTGAAACTTTCACTGTCGCTGAACGGATGCAGGTTGAGAGGAATCAGGATCCTCTGTCTCTAAACTGCCAGATTCACACAGAGTCCAAATCTGAAAAAGCATTTAAGGATATATTTTTAAGGTATTCTTAGTTCAATGTTGACATAAGGATTATGAATCAAGAGGCAAATTAAGCATCTTTGACGTATACAAACTGCAGCCTTTATTCTGTAAAGACAGACAATACATTAAATATATGTGAAACCAGCAATATATAAACTAAAACTAAAGCTGCATATAGCGGCTGTGGCTAAGGGGCAGAGCGGTCGTCCTCTAACCAGAAGGTTGGCAGTTAGATCCCAGGCTTCCCCATCTAAATGCCAAAGTGTCTTTGGACAAGATGCTGAACCCCGAATGGCCCCCGCTTTCCATAGACGCACTGTTGAATGTTTGTGTGAATGGGTGAATGGCAAACTGTACTGTAAAGCGCTTTGAGTGATCATCAGGACTAGAAAAGTGCTATATAAATTCAAACCATTTACCATATATACATATAAAGTATAATCGCCAGACAGTTTTAGGAAAAAGAGCTAAAGTGAGGGTGAATATTGGACTTTATTTATTTTAAGCTTTTAATTATATTTTCCTACTTCAAGTGGCCAAAATAACTACCTGTTTCTGCTTTATCACTTAGTTTAATTATCTGATCCGTCCATTAACCTTATTTTCTATTCTGGCATCTTTTATGACCAAGTCTGGGTTATAGGCAGCTAAGCTTTTGCTACACGGCAACCCAGAAACCCAGACAGGATGCCTCAAAATCCTGTTGCACAATATGCCGAAAATCACCTGCTGTGGGGTCCCGCCCTCGGAAAGCTTCTCTCCGATTGGTTTCATGATTTTGAATTCCCTTCATGACCTTTGTCAAATGTCACCACCATTCTGTCTCCACAATCATCTGCGTCACATCCCATTTAAAACCTTCTATAATAGGAAGCCATAAAACTAATCTTTACTATCGGAGGCGAGAATCACCAGCTCATTACTGCCCCTGTTTGAGGGGCTAAATATGGGATGTAAGGAGCCCGGCAACAGCGCTGAGCCCAGGGCGTCCTGGCGGCTCAGTCTCTTAATGGCTGCATGTGATTAAGCTGCAACTCATTCCACACTGTTGCATCTCTCTCCTTCCACTTTCACACCTCTCTTCACTGAACCCGTCTCCAATGCAATTAAAAGAAATCATAACTTAAAATCCTCTCTCCTTTGGTTAAATCCAATCAGTCAAATCTCCCTCTGTTATGTCCTGTTTCCTCCCTGGCTGCTCTTAATGATCCCACACAGACAAAGCACTGTGATCCCACTGTGAAACACCCTGTGATGAAATACACCATTGTGTGTGTCCTCGTCCCAATATGGTAATCCAGGATTAATTATGGACCGATAATAGTGAGTATCCTTCTCGGTCCCTTAGATATGTAAATGTTCCAGGCATGGATGCTGCGTTGAGAGGCTTCTAACACTGTGTTCTATAGAGTAGGCAGGACAGGACGGACAGAGACGAGGACAAAGGTTTAGGGACACATAGATCATTTCAAGTAATAAGGAAAAACACAAGGTCTTTTCTCTTTGGTTCCAGACAGGAAATTAGGAGTAATTGATGTCTAGAAATGAGTGCAATTGTGATGGGTTGAGTCTGCAAACGTATGTCCATGGTGCAGGATGGATGACACAAACACACGGGCCATATTCAGATTCTCTCTCTGTTCTGTAGATGGTATGAAAGTCATTAACACATGGGATCAACAGTACATTATGAAACTACAACATTCTGATTTTTCTTTGTACAAAAAACTAATTTGACACATTATGAAGCCACCACACTCCCCCTCTATAAAGTCCTTAATTTAATCAACATGATTGTATCATAGTGATGTCACGTGTGACCTTCTAGATCGCACGTAGACAATAAAAGCTGTACTTTTTTTACATTCTAGATATAATTATTGGAATAAACTGTTCGAAATTAAACACAATTTTGTGTCAGTCTAGAAATGAAAACAAATAACATAACTTTTATTATGTATTTCCAAATTCCCATGAGTACTGAAAAGATGTCCAGAGCCTTAATTCCACTCAAAACATGATGAATCACAAAGCTGCAATGCAACAGCATATACAACTGAAATTTAAAGGTCCATCATGTTGGAGTTAGGAGAAACAATATTAGTGTATATGCACATTAAAAAACTGCTGTGTCTTGTAAACTTCAAATAAGATCTTTACATCGACACTGGGAGTGGGTCCTCTTCCATGGAGTCCACCTGGAAGCACCAGTAGCAGTATCACAGACAGGATTTACCCGTTTGATGCTAATAATATTGGGCTATGATTTAAGTCACGATTTAATCGATTTAACCTGTATTTATACTTTGTTGATGCTATTTAAATATCCACTGTAATAACGTGATTTGCATTATTTTATTTGTTCAAATTCCCTCTAAGTACAATCAAAAGATGGATCAATAGAAAAGTCCATATAATATAACCAGTGTGAAGCAACAGCACCTAGCATGAGCTGTGATGGTAACTGAGTGAAGAATCGTCTCTCTGTTGAGTTTGACTAAAATACAGGATGTATTGCAGGGGTACATGTTGCTCATGTCAATCACACAGTGAAACCCACTCAGGTGTCTGTTTATTAGGAACACTGTGCCAGAACTTCTGGATTCTGAACGAACGCAGGCAAAATGTTTAGTTTTTACAGAAATGTCCAACTGTGTGATCTGACTGATTTATCCTTTATTCCTTCTCTGTTCTGGAAAAGAAGACACTCCTGGTGGAGGTTATGTGTGTGTGTGTGTGTGTGTGTGTGTGTGTGTGTGTGTGTGTGTGATGGGGGTCTTCGGGGTTTCTCTAGTCTACATGAATAAACTCGCTCTCTCTCCTCTGAGTCTCTGTCCGAGGTGCTGAATTCTGCTGCTCCGGGGTCACGTGACTGCGCTTCCTCTGGATGCCGAGTGTGTGTGTGTGTGTGCGCGCGTGTGTGAGAGACAGAAAGAGAGAGGGAGAGAGCGAGAGAGCGAGACAGAGAGGGGTGGAGAGTGATTGCGCGTGCACGTGTGTAGGCTGCGCACGCGGACACTTCAATCCTCATCATGAGCGATCCGGGCTCCTGAGAGAGGCTGTAGCTCGGCGGTGTCTCTGAGCTCGGAGCGTGGATTTGGAGCTGAACCGAACGCGCAACAGCGACTCTTCACGCGCATCTTTTCTTCTTCTGTTCTTCTCAAACACTCGCGTGGCAGCCGTGCATGGGGGGCACGCAGGAGTGGGCTGCCGCTGCTGCCCACCAAGTCTGACCGTGCGCCCGAGCCGCTGAGAGGAGAAGAGACCATGTAAGAATCCGCAGGCGTCCCCCCCCCCTCCCCCCTCCCCTGCGCGCACAGCGCAGCCAAAATGCAGAAAGGGATGCGGCTCAATGATGGCCACATCACCTATCTGGCGCTTTTGGCGAAGAAGGACGGGACGAGGCGAGGCTGCCTGAGCAAGAGGAGCTCGGACAACACGAAATGGCATTCAAAGTGGTTCGCCTTGTTGCAGAACATGCTGTTTTATTTCGAGAGCGACTCCAGCTCACGCCCCTCCGGACTGTACCTGTTGGAGGGATGCGGGTGCGACAGAGCGCCGTCACCCAAACCGTCGCTGTCAGCGAAGGAATGCCTGGAGAAGCAGGTAAGAGAGTGTGTGGGCGCACAGGGAGCTCACGCAACTCGGACTCATGCCACACATCCAAATCATAATATCAACTTCAGTGGGTCTGGCTGAGATTTTACGCACCAACACGGGGACAGATATTTCCCTCCCGCAGTTTTATTCCAACGTCCATAAACACGCAAAAAAGATTTCCCAGAGATGCCTGAGAATCACAATTCACTTGACGCTCAGTGTTACGTAATGGCGTCATCCTCAGAAATCGATTGTCTACATCTGGCTTTAAAACATCTTCTCAGTTGACCTCAAATACCAAGAAACAAGCAAAACGCAGAGGGAGAGAGCAGGATCAACGGGATTCTTTGCGCAAACTTAGCTACTTCCCCTTCCTCCGCTTCGTATCCGCTCATTACCCAATCATTTGTTGCATCACATTCACACAGTGGTGTACAGTGTGTTTTTAGACGTCGGGGATTGCAGCGCAGATGTGAGGGGCCATAAACTTCAGCTGCATCCCAAACTTTGCAGGTTGCCATCTTGCGGAGGGGAGCTGCCCCCTTCCCTGTCGTTTTGACGTATTGATTTAATTCCTTGTCTTGATATTAATAGCATCCTACCTTGGCAACTGCGTCTCCCCGGTTTACAGCGGCTCGGGTCGTCTGATAGCCCTCTCATTATTACAGGGTTGTAAACGAATGAATGAAAAGCAAACGATGCCCCAGGCATGCTCTTGTTTCTCGGTGTATATACCCCCCCCCCCCCCCATTCCACTCGTTTGGTTTCCTCTGGAGTTTAGAGCTGTAGATGAACATGTGTGTAGGCTGGATGATTTCCATTTTTTATTCATACAATTTAAAAGTGAGGAAGGATGGTTTCCTCCAGTGAAGCGGACTTTGAAGAGTCTAGAGCCGCTGCTACTGCTGCTGGAAGGAATGAACCTTGTGACATAAAAGCGTCAAAGAGGCAGAGAAGTGGTCAAGCTGCTGTGAGCTATGATGACTGCAGTCACCTTCTGAGATCTGCTCCGCCAGCTGCAGTCTGCTCTGCTGCTTCCCCTGCAGCACTCACACAGAAACTCCAGTGATGGGTCATTTTAGCTGCTCATAGCAACCCTCCTTCAGGTGGACAGTTGTTTCCCCACACAACCTCCATCAATACGCAAAATGTGGCACATCTGTGTTACCCTCCTTTACCCTTTTTACTTCATGTAGCCGATAAACCTTGTCACCAAGCTGGACCTCAGGCCCTGCACTGCAGACATGACACACTTTTACACAACCGTGCTACAAAACTTTCTTATTTGTCAAAGCAAATGAACCCTCCTATTATCCTTGCGTTCAGATTGAACATCAAGCATCTCTAAATAAATAAATAAAAACTAAATTTCCTAATTTAATGAGAACAACTGGGTAAACATAAAGTGTATGATTAGGTATTTTCAATGACCTGTATACTGTACACATCAGTATACAGTTATGTACCCCATGCCTTTTTAGCTATAAACAACATGTTTGAAGTATCAGTATTATACACTTACTCATTTTTGTTGTTTAGGATGATATTGACTTCACTATAACATGTAATTCTATCATCTTTAAATAAACTTCCCTCTGCTTCCTAATTGACTCACCTATATCTGTAGGAGTGCGCAAACCACTGATGGTTCACCCGACATGGGGAGGCATGCACAGCAGCTTTCTAAACCATTTCTCTTGATGCTCTGTTTGCTTTCATGCTAGATCCTCCAAAAAATTTTTAAATTGTGTTTGGTATTCCTGGGTTCAACCCCACTTTCCCTGATAATAGAGAGAGAAGTAAAAACAAAAAAGAAACCAATATGGGAGCCCATTATTCAGGGCTCACATGTGTGTCAAGGATGACATTACAACTTTAGAAAGTTAAAAACAACAGTTTAGCCCGTGGAGGAAAATCTCAACGTCACAAATGTAATATCTTCATGTAATATCCCATCTCCTGTGTTGATTAATTGTTAAGCATGATCATTTAATTCTTACTGGGCCCTTCTGTAGGTTGTCTGGTTATGAGTGAGTTTTAAAGCTACGATCTAGAGTTGATAAATAAATGATAGACACTTGGTAAACCCTCTGCAGCACCTCAGTCGCACTGTGCTTGTTTTCATCAGCTGTACCTGTTGTTCATGTCCATTGTGTTGGACTCTGCGTCACATCACGTTCGTAAAACCTTGCCCTCTTCTCCTGAGACATCAGGATTGTTGTTCATGTCGCCAAGAGGGCGCTATGTATATCAGACGATTCAACACAAATGCTAAATCTCTTAATTATCTAAGATAACTTAAAAAAAAAAAAAAAAAATCTTTGGCTGTTTGTTCAAATTTGTGTTCCTGACAAACAATGTTGTGTTGTTAGTTGCTTAAATTCAGCCATAACTTAGGCAAAAGTAACAGATCAATATATAATAAACCCATATCTGTCATATGGGTTGTTTTGGAAGACACAAGTCATCAGCTAAACTTTGTCCCCTTGCCTATTTCTTTAAAAGTATGTCAGTAGAAGAGACATGCTCTGCTCTGGGGATGAAGCAGGGGCTGAGTGGCATCCACAGTGACGGAAGTTGATGCAGTCTGCTCCAGTGAATTTATTTCAACAGTGAATTAAATGAATTTGAAAGCCTTCAATTAGCATAACCCAGTCTTCTGTTCAGCACGTGTCCCTTTATTTAATATGTGTCAGGAATAAATTTTCTCAGTGTTATGTTGGCTGTGTGGGGGTGTTCGTTTTCTGCAGTGCTAAATGTGCGTATAAGATTTGTGTGTTTGGCTGCACAAACACAAGTTCTGCATGTTGTCAATCATGCCAACATGTACGTGTGTGTGTGGGGGGGGTTCCACATCTGTACATATGGTGGGACTTTGGGGTGCTCGTCCTGTGGTCTAGGTGTGTGTCCCCCTGCAGACGCTTGTGTCGATGTATAAAAGTGAGCAGCTCCGTAGAAAAAAGGTGATCTGAGGACAGGAAGAGTAATCAATGCTGCAGGTGTCTGAGGGCATACAGATTTCCTTTTCACTTCCCCCACTCTGGAAAAACAAAGGATGACAATTGAGTCGATGAGGGAACATCAGAGGTCGTGCCACACTGGACTCTACATTTACGCTGCTACATATGCAGATTCCAGCAGATTCTAGGGTCTGTTTCTGCGTCTCTCAGTGGTGTGTGTGTGCATTTACTGTGTCTATATGTGTGTCGGAGGCGACAGAGGAACGGCCGGGGCCAGCACTGGATCTTATCTGTGTGTGACAGCGAGAGGGACAATGCTGCGAATAGATGCCAAGCCAACTGCCACCTTGCAGGGCTACGGAGCTTTTTATAGCATTCCCTCCTCAAAAAGCCAAAAGATCGGTCTCCCCCCCCCCCCCCCGGTGCGTCCATCTCCCCGTTCTCATTGTATTCTTCGGAGCGGTCTACTTTTTAAATGTTCTTAGTCCCCATTTAGAAGGTGAGCTACGTTTAAGCCCCCAGTTACTATGGCAACCCCTATTTGCATCTGAAAAAGTGCATCTGAAGGGGGCCGACAAAATGTGCTACGACGAGCCTCGGCACTGTGTGTCGCTCAGTGAGCCCAGCAGAATATGTGCATATAAGAAATGGAGTGTGTGTGGACACACACACACACAGGAACACGACCATAGAACTAAATGGGTTCTTCCCTGACCCATACGTCATCCTTTCAACAAGTTTTGTGGAAATCCATCTGTAGTTTTTGCTTAATCCTGCTTAAAAACAAACGAACCAGAGGTTTGGCAGAGGTAACTACACTATACGAGGTGTAGTGTTGTGTTCAAACAGAGCTTGGTAGTGTCATCATCAAGAACAGATATTCAGCGTAAATAAACAACACCATTGTTTAACAGTGTTTACCTGCTGAATCATATATAAAAGTAAGGCATGTTTCTGTGAAGCAGACTTCTAAAACATGGCAATTATGCTGTTATTGTTTGAAATCATGTATATAAGTAATTCTCACAAAATTATAAAAATGATGATCCATCAAGTTGTTAATATAAGCCAGGTCATTATTATACAGAATAGCAGCTTCTTTTCTTTTTCAAGATGCAAAAGACGCAAAAAAGTGGAATGGAATTTGATTAAAATTCAAAAGAAAGTCCAAAGACGGTCCACTTAAAGAGTATTTTTTTTATGAAAGGTGTTTAGAGATACCACAACTCTGATGTTTATTCATTAAGTGTCACCTTCATCAGTCCTCATTTTAAACCTGTTCAACCTCTGATCTGGATGAAGTTCAGCATTTTTTTATTCATAGATTTTAGACAAGAATTTTATGCATGGGTTGCGTTGTCTGACTTACCGACAGCTAATTTCTCCGTGGCAAAAAAAAGAAGTAGCAGCGTGGAGCTAAGTATAGCCGCCTAAAAGGCTTGACACACCAGCTTGCAGGAAGCGGGAGATGAGAAGCACATTATTGACAAAGGGCCGTTCTGCTGCTCATCAGGAAATATGGAACATTACTCCCCTTCACAAATGATTTGCTCTTGGCATTTGGGAGGGATAAAAAATCCAATATATTGGATTTGTTGGGGTCTATTTACAATGCATCAGTGTTGTATAATTTGATGCGCTTGGACCACAAATAGCCCGCCTGTACTGTTACTGCGATGACCACCACTTTGATGATTTGATCTGATAAGCCTACTAGAGAACATATGCCATAATTGCCATAACTGAACCTTTGAGGCTGTGGGGTCGCGGGAGATAATTGGAGAGTGAGTAAAAAGAGGCGAGGTCCCAGGTGCGTCACTAAAATGCAGCCAGATCACTGCCACCACGCAAAAATAAACCAAACAAAACATGGCGTCAGCAGAGAGTCTGTTAGGATACAGACCGAATGCAGAGAGGATTTATAATGATTCTCTCAAGACCTCTCCCTCAGGATCTCTGCACACATGCACTTGTGTACACATGCATGTGTACACAAATACAACTTCAGTTTCCACAAGATCTTGTTGTTTTAACGAAAGAGCTGGTCAGCGACGACCACAGTGGGATGTTCAGCAATCATTTACCATCAAACTCTTGAATAAGTAAATCAATTAATAATTGTTTTCATAATGTACTGAATAGATATTAGACCGTTTCTCTCTATCTTGTTGTTTTGCAGTATTATTTCACTGTCACGTTTAATCATGACAACCAGAAGGCTTTGGAGCTGCGCACCGAGGACGTCAAGGACTGTGACGAGTGGGTGGCAGCTATCACACAGGCCAGGTACCTCTCACACATGACCTCTGACCTACACACACACATTTAGCCGCGGAAAGTGTTGTTGAGACGTGTGTGTGTGTGTGTGTGTGTGTGTGTATGTGTGTGTACTTTTTTTACCAACCAATGGAGACATGATTGAATCCTAACAGTGAAGCGAAAACATCTCAACATTATGATTGAAAGCTTTGACTGACTTGTAATAGATGAAGTGCGTGTGTCGTGCATGGGCCCTCGATGCCGTGGCTCCATCCCCAATCACTACTGCGCAGTCTGGCTTCAAATGGTGCAAGATGGCAGCATTTGTCCCTTCGGCATGTCGTCCATCTTTATATACAAGACAGGAGAAGTCTTTCATGATATCCTCCATTGGATTTTAAGTGGATGCCTGTTGCACTCTTTCACAAGACTATCACTTTAAGAAACAAAAACAAACAAATTATTGTTCAACTTGATGTATGGAGTCCTGGGATGTGTGATGAGTGAAATGCCCCTTTAAGGCTCAGAGACGAAAACGGGTCATGAAAGACAAGCATCACAATCATTGTAAATGTCAGCAGAGTGCATTTGAGTGGCGAAAGGTCAATTGATTGGACTCATTGAGGATTACATTGATTAGTGTTCTGTCAAGGCAGCAGCACTTTACTGTAGAGGGAGGAAGTTGGCCTGTACGTATGCAATGCACAGCAGGCGAAGGATGATCTGTGCTCATCTGTCGTCATTTTGTTCATCTACATCGTCGTTCTACTGCTTTGAATGTCTGTGTTTTCCATCTTATTTCAGCATGTTTCCGGTCTAACGAGATGTTTTCCAATGTCGCTTTAATTTAAACGTAAGCTCCTATTGAACAGTCCTCACTTGTCAGGTTACGTCTAGATTCAAATTACTTTGAGGGCTGATTTATACGAGCTTGAAGGAGTCGGCTGCACAGACTTTAAGCTTCACTTAGCATATACATAAAGCGTTGAAATGGGTAATGTACAGAATTATTCCTCATGCAGAAGCAGCCTTTACACATGGTTTGCTAAACTGGTGAGTATTTGAAGGCCGGGTCATGTAAGCGCCTGTGTGTGGACGTTAAGATCTTTGGTTCAAACATATGCTGATCAGAGGTCTGCTTTTAGCTTTTGTAACTCTAAGGAGAGCCCATGAAACATGTGTTAATGAGGTCCTTGCGATGCCTCTGTGTGTGTCTGTATAGTTACAGGAACCTGGCTACAGAGCATGAGACCCTCATGCAGAAGTACCTCCATCTACTCCAAATCGTGGAGACGGAGAAAACGGTTGCCAAGCAACTTCGACAACAGATAGAGGATGGGGAAATCGAGATAGAGCGGCTAAAATCAGAGGTAACCCGCGTGTGATTTCATGCCAGTGACACCTGTATATAAGTGGGTGGTCTCTGTTAGTGTGTGGAACATTGTGAGCGAGACAGAGAGAAAAGATGAAATGAAAGAAATCAGGCAGAGAGGTTTTCACACAAAAGGACAGCACGGGACAAAGGTCACCGATGAGGTTACAACCACAACGCCGTGAGTTCATCACAAACATCGAGCCTGAAACACCTACAATTCTGTTCAGTGCTTTGTATCCTACTTATTCAGTCCAAACTGGATCAAATGCATCTCTCTTTAATGTGCTAATGGATCGCTCCAATTTAATTGAATGTCTTCAATATGCATGAATCATCTGCTATTGTACCTGATTCTGCAGCAGAGCTTGATAATCCTCTCTCTCACTTTCTATGCTAAAACATGAGGTTGTATGGACTTGGGTTGGTTTTGCTTAATTTCATAATTTATTAGCCTATTTTTATTCTTTTCTTATGCACTGTCCCAACACACTGTGTCATATAACCAGAGTAAATGTAATTGGGTGGATTCGTTTCAATTTGGCTGCAACTGGTACAGTTATTTTAATGGATGATAAAACAAATGAACATAAGCACTTTAAAACACTGAATAAAACTGAGTAGGATTGTAGTAACGATTTTTAGGTTAGCTCATAGCACAAGGTGTTAAGTGACTGCATCACAGGTTTGTGTTGAATTTCAGATCGCTGGGCTGCTCAAGGACAACGAGAAGATCCAGTCGAATCCAGAGGTGCCACCCAGTGACGATGACACAGAGATCAAGAAGATCAAAAAGGTGAGATGTGACTGGGTTTGGTGCTGCGCAGGTCAAAAGAAGAGAGTCTGGCTCAATGTGCAAACGTAGTGCAAGTAGGAAAGAGAAAGTAGGGAAGGTTTCGGTGAAGTTTGATCTGTGCCGGGGATATGCATAGTTTCTGAGACAGCTTTTTAAATAATACATCATCTCTGGGCACCTGCAGGTTTTATTTTGAATCCTTGTTTATTCAGCTTTACACTTGCATTCATAGCACGGCTTGTCCAACTTAGCCAATGGCTTCCTGTCTTCAGCTTGACACTGAGGCAGCTTTCTGCTCCTTGATAGAGATTTTGGAAAGTTGCATTGATGAAGCCACAGATAATTCTCACACAACACAACAGCCGTGACTAACAGCAAGGTGAAACAGGTTGGTCAGAGACCAGCTAGCTGCTGAATGTATTGGAAAGTTAGCAGCAATGAGAGTATTTGTTTCCCCTAAGAGTGGGTGAAACCCAAACGGGGGTATTGAATATTGAACTTACACATGTCCAGTCAGGACAAACCAGACTGTAGTCTGTAGGACGTGTAAAAACGTTGTATCACTATTGTGTTGACAGTTCACTATGTTGCTCTCAAGTTGGCAATATATATATTAATTACAAGGGAAAAAATAGTTTAAATAGTAGATTTGCTCCAACCAGGGCTACTGTATCTACA
Source organism: Pleuronectes platessa (assembly GCF_947347685.1). Classification (NCBI taxonomy): domain Eukaryota; kingdom Metazoa; phylum Chordata; class Actinopteri; order Pleuronectiformes; family Pleuronectidae; genus Pleuronectes; species Pleuronectes platessa. The sequence goes on from NC_070626.1 coordinate 13,237,230, forward strand.
GCTGGTCTTCATACCAATTAAAGACATCAGCTATAAGATCTGGATCTGAATCTGACTAAAGATACTGTGGATTTCACTTTATCTTAGGAAGTTGGAAATCTCTGATATCTTACTGTTGCTTTTTTATTGCTCCAAATTATGTAACACTGGTCATTTTAAGAGTTTCATGTTGTAAGTATCTAACATTGCTTTGTGTAAAGATTGATAGTTGTCTTACATCTGGAATATGTTACTCTTTGGAATTCCAGGCCTCATTTGAATTAAAATACTGTTTACTGCAGGTATATCCCTAACAGCATAACCTTTTAATGCTCTACTTTCTCTCCACAGGTCCAGAGCTTCCTGCGAGGTTGGATTTGCCGCAGGAAGTGGAAGACCATCATCCAGGATTACATCCGTTCGCCCCATGCCGAGAGCATGAGGAAGAGGAACCAGGTGGTGTTTAGCATGTTGGAGGCCGAGGCAGAATACGTGCAGCAACTCCACATCTTGGTCAACAACTTCCTGCGCCCGCTTCGCATGGCCGCCAGCTCCAAGAAGCCGCCCATTACCCACGATGATGTCAGCAGCATCTTCCTTAACAGGTGGCTAGTGGTGAGACTGGTTGTGATAGTGGTGTGACTCGGCAAGGAGGGGGCTGCCACTGAACAATTTTTCATAACGGCCATTTTTGCTTATGTGTTTTATCAGTGAGACCATCATGTTCCTCCACCAAATCTTCTACCAGGGTCTGAAGGCCAGGATAGCCAGCTGGCCGACACTGGTCCTGGGTAAGATCCGCAGAGATCAACCCCTCAGTCAACCGACATTAATCTTGTTTTTGTTAGGATTTGTTTATGGGTCAATATAAACAGAAGATATTGTCTGATAAATGTTTGCAGGTTGGTTAGATAGATATTTCTTTGATGTATGCCTCAAACCCTGTATGATAGAGGTTGAGTGGTGTCACTCACTACATCCAAAAATTATATTATAGCACAATCTCTACTGTAAACACTAATAACTGAATGCTGCTACTGTACAGCCTATTTTGTTTTTCAAATTAAGATCTAACGAGAGCACAAATCAGACTGAATTCACTTCCTGAATGTGTTTGCAGAGATTTGAGCAGCTACATTTTTTCATCTCTTATTCATTGGCTTTATGGGTTATCTTACATTTTGATCAAAAGGGAATATACAATAGGAATGAATTCTGTCTCACTTCACAGCCGACTTGTTCGACATCCTGCTGCCCATGCTGAACATCTACCAGGAGTTTGTGAGGAACCACCAGTACAGCCTGCAGATCCTGGCCCACTGTAAACAGAACCGAGACTTCGACAAGCTGCTGAAACAGTACGAGGCCAAACCCGACTGTGAGGAGAGGACGCTGGAGACCTTCCTCACTTACCCCATGTTTCAGGTGAGACTCCAGGGACACACTTGAGTATTATATCAGCTTTGGTTAATGTGCTTTGCCTCAAGGTGAACAGTAAAATATCAGTGTCATGAAGCAATCTAGAGTCAATTCCTTTAAATCTATTGCAACAGTTGCTACTTCTATTTTTACAAGTAATACTTTGAATTTTATGACAGTGAAAACAACATTTGTAATATTTTACACAATGTAATTGTCCAAAAGGCTTCATACCTGTTTGTTTTCTGTAAAGTCAGACTTTGATCTCTGCTTTGATCTCTGCTGCACCTTTGAGTTAGACATTTACAATAGTGCATCAAAGTACCCTTATTTTCAAACCTTCAAATAACACTATCGATCTTCATCCAATTACCAATGCAAGAAAAATATAAATATTATATTAGATATATTATATATCAAATAAAAGTGGATTGTCAGCTTTCTGTTAAGGAGAATATTTATTTGCATTAATATACCACACATTTAGTTGATTTCAAACATTTTTGTCAACATTTTTGTTGATTTAAAAAATGTACACTCAATTTAAAACTCTCTCTCTCTCACTCTCTCTCTCTCTCTCTCTCTTTCCCTCAGATCCCTCGTTACATCCTGACGTTGCATGAGTTGTTGGCTCACACTCCGCATGAGCATGTGGAGAGAAATAGTTTGGACTACGCTAAGTCAAAGTTGGAAGAACTTTCCAGGTGAGTCAGTCAAACAACTGAAAATGCATTGTATGCTGTACTGAACGTTACAACTCAAAGACACACAGTGTGTTTACTTACATTCATTTTGCATCTGAGTTAACCACGTCGTTAATGTGTGTTTCAGTGCTGACACTGAACATGTGATTGAGAAAGTTTACAAAACTGATCCAAGCCAATTTTTTATATCATTTGATTAAATGATCTGTAGTTAAAAGTCAATCTTTATCTATCAGTGTGTTAAAGTAGTGCTGTATTTCTTTACACGTACAAGTACAAAGGAATATCTTGTGTTCAGCTTCATGATGCACATTTTCTGTCCTCGGATGATTACTGGTGATTTACGACCAAAGTTAATAACAGTTTCTGAGGCTCTATAAGCTGTAGTTCTTTAATTGTGATGTACATGAAACAATGAGCGATTGTTGTCCCGTCAGAATCATGCACGATGAGGTGAGTGAGACGGAGAACATCCGGAAGAACTTGGCGATTGAGCGGATGATTGTGGAGGGTTGTGAAGTGCTGCTGGACACCAGTCAGACCTTCGTTAGGCAAGGTAGGTCTGTTTTATTGTCTGATTAAAACAATGACAGTGAAACTATGACATTAATCTTTTTGTCTGTTTTTTGTCAAGATTTCAGCCATTAAATAAAAATGAGTGTAAACACTGTAGAAGAAGAACACCCCACTGTCTGAAGCTTTAAACTTTATGCAATCGTAACTGCAAAGCTGTTTACAAATAGCCTATATAACATTTTACTGAATATAATATATTTGTTTATTTACACATTATAGATGACTTTCAAAGTTTGGACATTAACCTTAAGCTCAAAGTGAAAGTCACTAGAGTAAAATGAATCTTTTCTCACGTGTGTTTGTGTCCCTGACTCCACAGGTTCTCTGATCCAGGTGCCTATGAGTGAGAAAGGGAAGATCACGAGGGGACGACTGGGCTCTCTATCGCTGAAGAAGGAAGGCGAGAGACAGTGTTTCATGTTCTCCAAACATCTCATCATCTGTACCAGAGGCTCTGGAGGAAAACTACACATCACTAAGGTACAGCCGGACTGTAGATTAGATCCAGTTATACTAATTGTGGACTTCCACGAGTTGACCAGATGAACTGTCATTTCAGTAGAGGGTGCTATTTTTGTTCCACTAGAAAAATGTAAAGCAAAAATTGAGTTACTACACAAACTGTATTACCTTGTAACATTGTAACCTTACACCCTTGCCACAGAATGGAACGATCTCTCTCATAGACTGCACACTGATGGAGGAGCCAGAGGGCACAGATGATGAATGTAAGTTTCCACACACAGTGCAGTATATTCATGTTTTACTCAGTATGGTGTATATATATGAAGAAACGCAGAAGGTTATATGTGCTGCAGGAAGTTGATGAAACATCAAGTCACACTGTTTTTCTACAACTATAGCTCCCAAACAGAGAAAACAAACTTCAGTCCTTGATTCATTAAAATCACTTTAGTGGATGGTTGTATAGTATCTGACACAATCCTGGAATCTCACAATAATAAACATGGTTATTTATTACCCTTACTTGGCTACTTCCTCAAATATTCATCAATAAATAACTAAGATATGTTAAAATCAAATAAGATAAGATACACCTTCACTTCAGACAGAAATGTTATTTGAAGAGAAACATACTCAAGTCAAGTGCGGCTGCAAAGGATGATATCACAAGGATGTATAGGCTATTGTATTTGTGCACTATATATGAGTAGAAATTGAAATAGAAAAATACATATATGCATATAGAGTGTTATAATTATATAGGGAGCTGTAGTATACAACATGAATATGGAGTATAGACAAAAAGCAGATTATCACAAAATATTATATTTCAGAGGTACAGTCCCATTTTGTTAACATTTTTGTTTTCTTTTCTATTCCTCTTTTTCCAATGGTCTTATGGTGTTTGATATCAGTGTATTTTATTGAAATAAAGATCGTTGAATCTGTGCTTTGCAGCTAAAGTGGAGAGGAGCGGCCAGGACATAGAGCATCTGGACTTTAAAGTGATGGTGGAGCCCAAAGACGTCCAGCCTTTCACCGTCATCCTGGTGGCTTCATCCCGACAGGAGAAGACAGCATGGACCAGTGATATCAGCCAGGTTGGTCTCCTCACCAGTATAACGTATATAAGTCTGAATACAGTATATCATAAATAAACACAGAGCAGGAGTCATGGAATAAACTCTTATTAGATGAGAAAGAGTTTGAGAGCTTACGCTCCCTACATATCATATCGACTAAACTATGTTAATCTGTTGTCAGTCAGAGTATAGAAGTAAGTTTGCTGTTAACGATGTTGTGGGTTTATATAGGTCCACATGTGATCTTATGTGGGAATAGAAACTTGCAGGATTTGTGAACTCACTCACCCTCCTTGTTATACTGTCTCTGTCTGCTTGCATTATTACAGTGCATAGACAACATCCGCTGCAACGGTCTGATGATGAACGCCTTCGAGGAAAACAGTAAAGTCTCCGTGCCACAGATGATTAAGTGTGTGTCGGACGCCGCGCAGCCAAGCACACACATTATACATGCACAAACAGAGACTGGCATCAGCATCACATGCAGTAGATACATAGTAATATGAAAAATGCAGGATTATATGTGCCAAAGCTCAGGCCTCTATACTTGTAAGGACCTCTAATTACAAAACCTATTCTCTGGGCTGTAACATAATAATAATCACAACTACATGCTTACCTTAAAAATGTACCCAGACCTCAAACAGCAATGTGAACACTTGAGAGCATGACAAACATGTCTCACTTTTCAAACATCTTCTAACTTGAAAATCCATCCTCACATTCATAGAAGTACAAAAATAATCTAATAACATGGTCACATTCCTTATGAATGTATGCAAAGTCACCACTTGAACTTTAGAGCCCTCAAGTTCTGCTAAAAATAAAAACATACTTGCTGGGTCTTTTGTACGGTCCCAGGGGCCTGAATGAGGGGCCCAGTCACACAAATGTAGAAGTGGCGAACCTTCTCCTCCTAGGTCAGCAGCAGGAAGGGGGCTGAAAAAACATTTTCTTGGTTTGCTAAAACAAGCGTGTTGAATTTCCCTGAACTTTGACTTTGAAATTTGTATTCTGGTATGTTTGACTTAGTCCTAAGAGTTCCTTAAGTCATTAATGAACCCCAGGGGCCAGTACCAAGGATTTTATTCTTGTGCTAATTTATCCTCAAATTACTCCTGAATAACTGCACATAATATGAAAGAAGCTTTTTCAATTTGGGTAGATAACAAATACATATCTATATATGCCACACATAACATAACTACAGTTTAGTAGCATAAGTAACATGCCAACCTTTGTTTGCTCTTTTGACACAGGTCTGACACCAGCTTGTACTGTGACGACGTGGACATTCGCTTCAGTAAGATGATGAACTCCTGTAAGGTCCTGCAGATCCGCTACGCCAGTGTGGAGCGCTTGTTGGAGAGGCTGACGGACCTGCGCTTCCTCTCCATCGACTTCCTGAACACCTTCCTCCACTCCTACCGCGTCTTCACCAGCGCAGACGTGGTGCTGGACAAGCTCATCACCATCTACAAGAAGCCCATCAGTGCCATCCCTGCACGGTGAGCATGTGTGTGTGTTGAATCTCTATAAACACATCCTGCAGGTGTATACGCAGAATCTGTAGGGGCCGTTAACCTTTCTGGTTTCCGTTTCCAGTTGGACCAATCATATTTAACCATGCTTTGGTTGCCTGCTGGTAAACAGTCTGTTTGGATATCGACGCATTAGATATTTCCTTTTAATTCATCTGCAGATTAGCCAACGTCTCGCCTGGACCTGAAACTCCTGAAAAACTCTCATTGTTTGTGGAGAAACGTTCCACTTGTGTTGTTTGACTCTAAACAGTGTATGGCCAAGATATCCACTCTCAACACCGGAAGCACCAAAATATTGGTTGCAGACTCCAGAGGTTAATAGCCAATGGGCTCTGAGATAGGACATGAATTGGTCATGATTAAGTACTAATAAGAGTAGTGTGTGTGTGTATTTGTGTGTGTGTGTGTGTTTGTGTTTATGTGTGTGTGTGTGTGTGTGTGTGTGTGTGTGTGTGTGTGTGGGTGTGTGTGTATGTGTGTGTGTGTGTGCGCGTGCGTGCATGCTTTAACAACATGGGGTAACTAAGTTCTAAGGCCTAGTAAAATGCGATCAAGTCAAATAAGTAATGTCTTCAATATATATCAACCAGGCACAGAAAACATGTGTCAACCCGCAGAAACTGGAGATCTCATTCTTTCACAGAGTTGTTTTCACCATTTTTGGTGAAGTATTTCTATATTTGTATACCTGAGCACGCCATTAGCATGTGACTAGACACTGTAATGCGTCTCTGAGGTCAATCCCTGCAGCCCCGTCGCCACCGAGTGAGGAACAAAGTTTTGATTTCCACTTGTTTTCTACTGAAGATGCAGCGACACTGCCGTGGTAATGGTGCAGTGAAAAGGTGGGACTTCCCTGCTGTTTGATTTTGTCTTTGCACTCACGTGGACCGGTCAATGCGCAGCCTGTCATGCAATGATATCTCGTCCAGGTGAGAAGGGACCGGAGAGGAGGCAGCGAGGGGTCAGGCCGTCACATCTTCACTCCGCCATCACAGTTAATTGGGTCCCGCGTCCGCCCACCTCGCCCCAACCCCTCCTCCTCTCTCTCTCGTTACTCTCTTTACCCTTTACCGTTCTCTCGCTTTTTATTTTTCTTTCCACAAGTCTGACCATCCCTCTCTCCGCTGCGCTGTCACCATGGCAACCCCTCACTCTGCTGCAGGACCCCACCCTCTCTACTTGTCTCTTCGTCTTCTCTCTCTCTCTCTCTCTCTCTCTCTCTCTCTCTCTCTCTCCCTCTCCCTCCCTCTCCTTTTCTCCCATCATCTGCAGTGGCTCTACAGTATTAAATATTGATGGTGGTTTGGCACCCAGAACCCTCCTCTCCTCTCCTCTCCTCTCCTCTCCTCTTGCGTCCTATACCTGCTTACATCCCTCTCCTCCCCTCCAACCTATACCTCCTCCTTCCCTCAGCCCTCATCTTCCCTCCTCTCATCTCTTTTACTGTTTTGCAAATACAGGCGAGGAGACACAACATGGCTGCGGCTAACAACAAGGAGGCTTACCATTCGCCCACTCCCATACAGCCTTAGCTGTGGTGGAATCCATATCCACTATGTTGCTCCTCTCTCGCCCCCTCCCTCTCTGTCTGTTTTCTCCCCTGCTTTCTTTTTTTTTGCATTGCACCTCTGTCTCTTTCTCCCACTTCCCCTCTCTCCATCTCTATCTGGCTCCCCTTTTCGCTCGGTCTCTCTCTCCCCGTGTCTCTGTGGGCCTCCCCTGGGCTGGTTGCTGTTGGCAGCACCCGTGCCTCCCACACTGTCACTTGACATGCTATTTATAGGCCTTCAGAGGGGGTGGCTCTCAGTGCAAGGAGGATGCTGTCTTAAACAATGTAGCTTAAATAAAAGAGGCAAGATCTCCCGAAGAGCCCTGTGGTGTTCCCTCTCTGCTTCTGTGTACAGACACCGAGCGCCACGACCCCCCAAACCTCCTCCTACCACTGTCTCCCATTGAGGCTGCTCAAATCATTTTAAACTGTTGTTTTGTCAGTTGTGAACAAGAGTTGCCGATGTTCATCCTTCTGTCTTTTTCACACACGCCCTTCCATTTTCTCATCTCTCTCATTCCCACCTTCTCTGCAGCTCTTTGGAGCTTTTCTTCGCCAGCAGCCAGAGCAACAAACTCCTCTACGGCGAGCCACCCACGTCGCCGCGTGCCAGCCGCAAGTTCTCCTCCCCTCCTCCTCTCTCCATCACCAAGACGTCCTCGCCCAACCGTCGTCGCAAGCTTTCGCTCAACATCCCCATCATTACAGGGGGCAAAGCCCTGGACCTGGCCGCGCTCAGCTGCTCCCCCAATGGCTATGCAAGCATGCACACCACCATGTCCCCCTTCAGTAAGACCGGCCTCGACATCAACAAGCTGTACGTGTCCAGCACCATGGCCAGCAAGATCCCTGACGAGGGAGAGGCCAAAGCCGAAGGCAAGGCTGAGGAGAGTGCCCTTAACAAGCAAGGTCAGAACCACTGTCCGAGGGATTGTACTCAGTTTTAATGAGGAGCTTGTTCACTGTGGTTTCAGTTTTACAAGTCCCCTGTCCACGGCTCACATCTATCATATATGTATCCTCGGTATTCCATTAAAGTAGAGCTTACATAATTCATATTTTGTTTAAATAAAGGGTATCGCTTGGGATTTAACAACCAAGAACCAGCCAAAAGATTCTCAGGTTGTAAATGTAGAATCATAATATTAGATCAGATTACAAAAGATAATTGTGTGTTTATTTGGGGATAAAAACAATGTTTTGATATAATATAAAATTCAACGGATCAGCACTATCAAAAATAATAGCACAATATTTGTATGAAATTATACAATTTCTTTTTATATGTTTTTAGACTTAATGGGCTTTGTAGTTTCCACAACGTTTGTCTAGACCTTCTGTTCTATAACAATCTCAGTGGTTACGTCTGCACATTTCCTTGTCACACATTTTCTCTACTGTCTCTCCTCTTGATCTGAAACACTTTGTACTTTGTCTGTGCAGATCTTTCAGTGAAAGAGGAATGTGATGAGAACCCAGGTCCGAGTGACGAGGTAGAAGCAGAAATGTCTCCACCCAAGTCCCCGTCAACACCTAAGAATGTCAAGTCCAAAAACTCTGGTACATTATGTCTCTGTTTCTCCATTATTATTATAATTATATTATTATTATTTTCATCATCTATCTCCAAGACTTGTTCAGAATGTCTTGTAATCTACTTTTAAATTCCAGCTGTCAACAATAAATGACAAGCACATTGAGCACAATGTTAAAGCTGGGAAACTACAGTAGCTGAGTGCTTAAAGTATTCACCAGAGGAACATCCTGTCAAAGAACTGATCAATGATAATAGATTTTTTATAATGACAAAAACCTTTATAACATAACAGCTATAACCTTGGCTATAGATATACCTGTTTTTACCTTACAATATTCAGGAGTGCCGTTTTGGGAGGATATTTCCTGACAAAATTTGCTAGCTGTACGGAATTTTGTGAAATTTGCGTTCTTACCAAGAGTTACTTTTTATATGAGAAGATCAATGCTTCTCTCATGCCTGTGAAGGAACTATTTTGGCACCGCCAGCCGTCTATTAACTTAGCATAAAAACTGGAAACAGGGGCAACAAAGTAGCTTGGCTCTGTCAGAAGGAAACAATATCTGCCGGGACCTATGTATGTTATAAAATATATACATTGTATCTTTCATCAGTACAAAGACTGATGTGTAAATACAAGGATGGTCCTGCTGTTCAGTCAAATTAGGTTGCCAGGTAACCATGGAAATCCTAGGATGTCAAATCTTCTCAATATACTCTCAGCAGTGATTTAGTATATTTTTCAAAATGTCCAAATATTCCTCTAATACACCCCAAACATTCAAATGCAGATTTCTTGGAGTCACACAACAAAAACCTTCAAATACTGTGAAATATTCTGTCAAGTTCAATTATTTGCAGGAAAAACCTGGCAGGTGTAACCGAACAGTGGAAACATGTAGATTCTCGATTATATCAACATCAAAGAAAATAGAATAGGTTTTCCAATCATGTCTCAAATCTAAAAAGGTGAACCCCCCCCCCCCCCCCCCCCCCCCCATTGAGCAGGTGGGACAAGTTACAGCGGTTGAGTTATACAGAGTTAAATAAACATCGCCACACACGACTTGTAGCTAACTTCTCAGAAAGCGAGGAGTGTAATTATAGCCAAATAAGGTCTTGATAAAAACCACCCACAGCCTCCTGGCCCTTCCCATACTGCAGAGAGAGGGAGCATCAAGCCTGTAGGTCGTCAGGCACAATTCCTCCCCAGTGTGTTCTCTTCCCACGGTGCTGGATACAAGGGAAGCCAGCGCCTTGTGTGAGTAGGTGGAAGGAAACCTTGTACCTTAGCAACGATGTGCGTGTTCTTCAATACCGCCCCCGGCTGAACGGAGGAAGGCAGGGAGAGAAGGAGGGAGAGAGGGAGGGAGGCAGAGAGGCAGACACGGTGGAGTGTACGCCATCACCACCACGAGCTGCAGGGCACACTCCGCTCGGTCCGTTTTAGCTCGTTGTTCCCCTCTAGTGGTCAACAAAAGGAAACAAAGTCACCTTTAAAGGGAAAGTTCCCTGAAAAATGAAAATTCACTTATTTATCTAATCACTACTATGCCGATGGAGGGGTGGGTGAAGTGTTTGAGTCCACAAAACACTTCTGGAGATTCAGGGGTAAAGCAGAATATGATACAATTGAAGGCAATGGTGTCCTCTTCTTCAAACTTAATGAAACAGCACAAGATACATAACATGCCTCCGGCCCTTCGGCTAAAAACATGCTGTAAATGACCTTGTTTCAAGTCGAAAATGAATGTCGGGGCTTCCGGTAACTTGGATGACACCACACGAGCAGTATGGGGACAGTTTATGTATTTGCTTTTGATTTATTACATCTGAAGAAGACGACACCATTGACTTTAACAGTATTGGGTTCTTCAACAAAGCAGTATCCCCTGAGACTCCAGAAGTGTTGTGTGACTCAAACACTTCACCCACCCCTCCATCGCCATAGCGGTGAGTAGATAATGAGGGAATTTTCATTTTTCGGTGAACTATCCCTTTAATAATCTAACAGGTGATTTCCCTCCTAGCCTGATCCTGTCAAAGACAACAACTGTTTTTTTAATTAACTGGAACTTTCTCTTCACATTACGAACAACAGTGAAGAGTAATTAAGGGATTTGATTGTTTCCCTCCTTGCAGAGTTTTCCCTGTTTTCCTTCAACAATGGCATGGTGGTGTCATCTTGCCGGGAGCTGGACAATAACCGCAGTGCCCTTTCTGCCGCCTCAGCCTTTGCCATCGCCACGGCTGGTGCCAACGAAGGCACGCCAACCAAGGAGAAGTACCGTCGCATGTCGCTCGCCAGCACAGGTCAGTCACACCGGGGGATGGAGCATCTCTTGGCTTGTTGAGGATGTTTATACTATTGTGCTGTCATTTACATATGTTATAGTTAAAAGTATTGAAGTGTAATCAGTTTCAAAAACAGTAATTCTTTTACTTTTGAGAAAAAACATTTAGATTGTCAGATCAGTTGTTCGGGTGAATGTACGTATCCTTGATGAATATTAACTGTGCAAACTGATGACTCATCTTTTTCTCTATGTAAACAACATAGAAACCTATTAAAAGTGGTGCTGCTCTTAGTATGTCACATTCAGTCTGGACATAATGTTGTTATACATGGTCCCAGGTTACCCTACGGACCAGAGGAACGGGGACAAAGAGTTTGTTATCAGAAGAGCCGCCACAAACCGAGTCCTGAATGTGCTGCGTCACTGGGTCTCCAAACACTCGCAGGTACACCTTGCTTTCCTCCTTTTCTCCTCACCTTCGTTTCTGTCACTCCATGCTTTTTCAGAAGAAAAAAACCCAACAACACTTGTGTGATGACCTTCTTGTTGCTGTTGTTGTCGTGTTGGTCCTCAGGACTTTGAGCTGAACACAGAGCTGAAGATGCGGGTAATTAGTTTCCTGGAGGAGGTGATGCATGACCCAGAGCTGCTGACACAGGAAAGAAAGGCAGCTGCCAACATCATCAGGTCGGTTTCCTGTTAGCGTTGCTTGGTGGCTCATACAGTTATTAATGACACATCTGTGTGTAATCAGGTGGAAAAACATTCTACAAGATTTCTTCTAATGCTTTAGATATGATTGAGATGTATGCATTTTGTCGGGGGCTGTATGGGGCACACCCCCCAAAAAACTGAATTATTACGTTCACACGATATAGTTTCTATCACTCAGTCAATGATATGATGTCACTGTGAGGCTCAGTTAATCTAGTTAGTTAGTGAGCCATTTTTGTGAGCTCGGCATGTGTCCACCTGCTGAGATCTCACAGTCAGAAGTAGGAGATGGGAAGGGGCCAGGTTCACCTCAGGTCTCCACTGAAAGCCCATGGTCGGTGGAGCGGGGAAATCTGCCGCACCCATGGAAGGCCAGAAAGGTCAGGATTTGAATGGGGTTTACTCATGTGAACGTGTATGAGTGAACTGCCACCACTGAGGCCAACAATGAAACCCTGGACCCTTCACTATCACAGGGCGACCAACATATGAGACAAACAACCGTTCACACTCACATTAACATCTTTGATCAATTGAGAGTCTCCAATGAACCCAACGCTCGTCTACATGTCTTTGGACTGTAGCAGTGTTTTTTCTCCGGAGTACCCAGAGAAAAAACCACACAGACACAGAGAGAATATACAAACTCCACTCAGAAATTGGATTTGAACTGGAAACCCTCTTGTTGTGAGGCGACAGTGCTACCCACCGCACAGCCATGCCACCATGTAAACCATAAGAAGACAATCTTCCACTGCGGAAGATAGAACAAGCACTAACATTTGTTTAACACAAAAAATACAGTTTTGTGTTTAAACTTATCAACCCCACAAGATTAAAGTATGAAGCTGAAACCTGAAGTGCCCATAACCCAAACTGAACAAATACTAGAAATGAATACAAAACTTGAATGGGTCAACTTTTTTTCCTTTTCATCAGGTTAAATCCAGTTACGTTGTGGAAGGTAAAAACAATTTTGGACAAAACTGACAAATAATGGTCAGTTTGTCTGTTTGTATGCAGGACTCTTACTCAGGAGGACCCTGGAGACAACCAGGTCACCCTGGAGGAAATCACACAGATGGTGAGGGAAACATTACAAAAGTCTTTTCAGTATTAAAAAAAACCTTTTACTTCTTTAAATTGATGTGTGTAGAAATGATTTATACTTTATAAGGCATTTACCGTGTGTGTGTGTCTGTGTGTGTGTGTGTGTGTGTGTGTCAGGCCATGGAGGACTCTAAGACTGAACCGTTTGAGAGCCACTCTGCCCTGGAGATAGCGGAGCAGCTCACACTGCTGGACCACCTGGTCTTCAAGGTCATCCCATATGAGTGAGTACACACACACACTCGAACAAAGCCACTCGCTCCATCAAATAAAAAACAAGTCTGAGGGGCTGAGTGGGCGGGTGAAGGGAAGTGCACATGTTGTGTGTTTTTCATTGTTGATCATTTGAAAACATTATTTTTTTCAACAGGGAGTTCTTCGGTCAAGGCTGGATGAAGAACGACAAGAACGAGAGGACTCCGTACATCATGAAAACAACAAAGCATTTCAACGATGTACGTGTCTTAGACAGAAAGATACAGTAGATAGATAGATAGATAGATAGATAGATAGATAGATAGATAGATAATAGATAAAAAGATAGAAAGATAGATAGATAAATAGATAGATAGATAGATAGATAGATAGATAGATAGATAGATAGATAGAAAGATAGATAGATAGATAGATAGATAGTTAGATAGATAGATAGATAGATAGATAGATAGATAGATAGATAGATAGATAGATAGATAGATAGATAAATAGATAGATAGATAGATAGATAGATAGATAGATAGATAGATAGATAGATAGATAGATAGATAGATAATAGATAGATAGATAGATACATAGATAGATAGATAGATAGATAGATACATAGATAGATAAATAGATAGATAGTTAGATACATACATACAGACATACATACATACATACATAAACATTATTATCAAGATGTCTGTTATGTTTTGTCAGATCAGTAACAGGATCGCCACAGAGATCCTGCAGTGGGACGATGTCATCATGCGTGTTGGGGTGTTGGAGAAATGGGTGGCGGTGGCTGACATCTGCCGCTGCCTCCACAACTACAACGCAGTGCTGGAGATCACATCCTCTCTGAACCGCAGCTCTGTCTTTCGCCTCAAGAAGACCTGGGTCAAAGTCTCCAAGCAGGTACCGGCCTCTAATCTAAAGGAAGCCTGATTTCTTCCAGCAGTGGGTTCCCATTTTCCAGCGTTTATGCTAAGCTAAGCTAAGCCTCCTGTGTCCTAGTTCTACCATCACATTTACTCGACAGCTAGGAGAGTGGTATTGACCTTCACTTCTGATTCTTTGACAAAAAATGTTTCTTGGTCCTCGTGCATTTCATTCTTTATTTTTTTTTATTACCAATACTAAAAAAATAAAGACAAATTTAGAAAATCAAACAAAGTGAAAAGAAAATAACATGCTCAAATAGAGATAATCCTCATACATTTGCCTCGATTCATAAAACTTTGCCAACTAAACATTTGAATCTGGATTGTAACCTTTTTGCCTTGGTACATTTCCCAGACAAAGACTGTGATTGACAAGTTACAGAAGCTGGTGTCGTCAGAGGGACGGTTCAAAAACCTTAGAGAAGCTCTGAAGAAGTAAGTGTCCACAGCTCCTCTCTCTCCTTTAGAGGCTTCACACATTCTACAAGAGGGATTTTGAGTTGCTCCTTGTGTGTTTGTTTATTACTCTTTGTGTGTACCCCTGTATAACTGCTGTGTCCCTCTGACCCGCCTGCTGTCCTCAGCTGTGACCCGCCTTGTGTCCCCTATCTGGGAATGTACCTGACCGACCTGGCCTTCATCGAGGAGGGAACGCCCAACTACACTGAGGACAGCCTGGTCAACTTCTCTAAGATGAGGATGGTAAAAACACCCATGTGATGATCTACATTCATCACTTCAAATTATTAAATCCTTCTTTGAATTTAGTTTCTCTTATGTGCATCTTCTGTTTTCATTTTTTTCATTGTTTTTAATGATTGTGAAACTGGTGGACAACAAAGTCTGTAAGGTTGAATCTTATATCATTTTTCTTTCTCTTATCTTCAGATATCTCACATCATCAGAGAGATACGTCAGTTTCAGCAAACAGCTTACAAAATTGATTATCAACCAAAGGTGAGATTATTATTACTTTTCTAACTGTGTACATTTTCAGGAGCTTCGATTACCTGTCAGGATGCGTAGCAGGAATGTATAATTTCAGTTTTTTTACAGATATACGTCTGTATTGATTGGTACTCGAGTTTAACGTCATAAATTAATAACCATGTGAACTCTTTATTTCCATTTAATCTAAAGAAAGAGACCACTGAGAATTTGTGAGAGGTTGCCCCCTATGTCTTTATTGGTCAAATGTATACCTGTGATGACTAGTTAGTGATCATTAACAATACAGTAAACCTTTCTTTATTTTTACCGTCCAAACAACACCACAAAATATCGATAAAGCTCCGATAGCCTCATTTACATTTTTTACCCTTTCCTGTTTGAGAACCAAAAAAGCGAAGTAAAAAAAAAAAAGTAGCCAGCTCATGATCAGATGCATTAAGAAAATGTAAATGACCCACATTTATATGTGTACATGCTCTCTTTCAATATTACTATTTTATAGGGAAAATAGAAAAACAGAAATGATATAAATAACCATTGTGGTTGTGCTCTTTGTTGCTGCAGGTGGCAAAGTACTTGCTGGACTGTAGTGCAGCGCTGGACGAGGAGAGCCTCTACGAAGCGTCTCTGAGAATCGAGCCCAAAACCTCGTCATGAGGAGGATCTCCCTCGACCTCACATGGACAGTTCACAAACTATATATCATAATGTACATACACTATTATTTGTATTAGACACAGTAGGCCGTTCTCTTCTAGTATGTGTTCCCCAATGGACCCGTTATGTATAATTGTTATTAGAGACTTGAGTAGAAGCCCAGAGAGGTTTTATTTATATAGTCACAGAGTATTTATATGTTATTTATCGTCTTAAACTACACTTTACAATGAAGCTATTTTCAGCCAGAGAATAAAACAGCCGGGAGAGTACATAGCATGATACTTACCCACATCATACTGGAAATATGCAGCATAACAAAGACGCTCGTTCATGAGAGGTGGCGGGAACATTCGACACACGACCATCACGTTTCCTGCTCAAGAGACAACTGCAGAGATTTGAGATATGTTAAAGTGTTGGAGTCAAAGCCTGCTGATTCCGACAGGGACAGGTTTTTTCAGTTTGTAGAGACGGGTTTTAAACGCTTAGCTTACTGTCAACTTATTCCCCTGGTGGGCATCATGATGTATATATCCAGTATAAGCACCGGGCAGTGTATGTAGCAGATGTAACCAATATTGAGCCACTTCAGGAAGTTAAATTCCCAGCTTTTACATTCAAAACAGCGAGAGCATAGATTTTGTGGTTAATCCTCTTTGGCCAGTGCATTATGGTTTTTGCCTTAATCATGAAATGGATTATATACCACAGAACTATGTCAACTATTTTATTCTACAATTTGCCAAATGAAGCAGAGACACCTGCCCTGTACAATATTAACGTGCAGGCAGTCGGCTGCATTTCCTGATGTGCAATGTGTTTAAAGACATATCCCTCAAAATGTGTTATTCTTATGATCGTTCAACTCTGTAATAACTTTTTTCCTGTGTATGACACCTTGAAACAAACGTTGAAAACAACTTATAAGTGTAACACATTCTGTATCCTGTCTATAATGTGTTAGCAGGAGCTATACAGTAGTAATATTGTGCTTACTCTTGGAATATTTATATGTATTTTTTACTGGCTTTGTATAGAAAAACACCTAAAGCTTAAGTGGCAGGCATGTACCACTTTCACGTGTTTAAATCAAACCTATATCTAGAACAGTACGTGTTCTGTATTTACACCCCGCCCTTGCACATGCATCTTTACCCTCTAACAGGCACATCAGATGTTTGCAGTGAGCAATACCCAGTGGTATGAGAATTATATTTCAGTCTGTTTCAACAGCTTGAGTAATATTTCCAGTTTTGTATAAAAGTGTATTCTTTCCTGATTACCTCTTGTTAATAAATCTATTCTTTCTCAGGGGGAGAAGGCTCTGAAGGCTGCCGTGTGTTTGTCTCATGCTGTATTAGCCCAGGAGCTTTGTAGCTCTGGCTGTGCGGGGGGGGGGGGTCATAGGGGTTTCAGAGGAAGGGGGTGTTGATGAGGGGAAGTTGTGTAAAGAGAAGTGGAGTCATGTGACGCTCTCTAAACTTCTCTGAGCATGCAGAGGGAAAGTATGGCTCTCACTTCTGTTTGGTTCCTCTGCACCATTTTTACTCTTGTGCATTTAACACCCTTGATCGTACTCGAAGGTAAGTTAACACTCGAGAAGTGTGTTGATTGCTTTATATTCATTTGTTCTCGTTAAATGCAAAATGTCACAGACAGCTAAAGAAGGTCAGTTCAAAGTTGTGTAGTTTCTTGTCTCCAGCATTAACAGATGCCAGGATATTAATAGCTGCAACAATAGGTGTGCGTGTGTGTCTGTGTGTCTGAGAGAGAGCATGTGTGTGTGTGTGTGTTCCAGGTTATTCATTTTGTGGAGACCAGATTCTGTTTATTCTTGTCTTCCTTATTGAGACAAAAATCAAATCCCCATAACATCGTCAGTGTGTGTGTTTGTTAACTCATGGTTAGCATGGAATAAAACTGAATTATTTAATATAGTAAATTCCTACTCTAAAAACAGAGCATTTTATATTATATCACCTGATTTGTAGAACACACAAAATAATTATCATTAAATGAAGATTGCCCAGTACCAATACTGAGGTGTGATGAGTGGATATATACGTTATATAACTATACTATAGATAATAACAACTTCAGGGCAAAATGTGGATTATTAGGCTGCTTCATTCACTATTGGCTTCATTCTGTGTCCTGTCAGAAGAACATCGATTCAAACAGTGGATGTTTCAGGTGAAGTTATTTCAAATTCCCACTAAACACTCTTAATAAATCTGTTTATTTTTTAATGTTTCCACAACAGCTCAATCCCTTCCTTGTTATGTTGTTACTTCTTTTCGACGTGCAGCACAGCAGAGGTTACGACACTGAGGAGTTCTACCAACGGCTCCAGATATTCACAGAGAATAAGAGAATAATTGATCGCCATAATGCTGGGAATCACTCCTTCACAAGTACAGTACAGTTCTCATAATGTCTCATAATGTCTATGCTGCATAAACTAACACCACGAAAAGGAGCTGCTTATTTTACAATGACTTGTGTTATAACACCATGTTTCATTTATAATGTAGTGGGCCTGAATCAATTCTCAGACATGACATTTGAGGAGTTCAAGAAGTTCTTCCTTCTGACACAGCCACAGGTAATCACATTTTATTTTATGCAGCCTGATGTTTTACTGTATGTTTTTTTTATGGATTTCCATTAAAAAAGTTCTGCCTCTGGTCTCTTGAAGAACTGCTCAGCCACTAAAGGGAGTCGCGTCAGCAGGACTGGTCCTAACCCTGAGTCTGTCGACTGGAGAGTGAAAGGCAACTATGTGACTCCCGTGAAGAATCAGGTATCAAGATGCTCACATGATGTTTCTGAACAGGCAAAAAAAAGAACCACCGCAACATAGAGAGTGAAACAGGAAGTCAGGAAGCTAAAAACATTAATCCAGTGAAGTTACTACAAATCTTCATCTCCCTCTTTGTCAGTTATAATATAAACTTGGTCAGATTGGTCAGTGTAATACATTAACTCTATAGCATGTTTTATGATGCTCACTTGACTGACAAGCTTGTCTCATGTATGATCTCATGTCAGTTTGTTACGAGGCATAATGTCTGTGACACACAGGATGGAAACACTTTGCTATAACAGTGGGTAGGCTACAGAAAAAAAGTTATTTCCCATTAGGTACAGTATATTTATCAAATA
Source organism: Pleuronectes platessa (assembly GCF_947347685.1). Classification (NCBI taxonomy): domain Eukaryota; kingdom Metazoa; phylum Chordata; class Actinopteri; order Pleuronectiformes; family Pleuronectidae; genus Pleuronectes; species Pleuronectes platessa. Next base: position 13,256,130 of record NC_070626.1, read on the forward strand.
TTTTATAATATATCAATAAGTGAGTAAATAGACAGCATTCAATGATTAAAATATAGCAATGGCAGCTGAAAAACGATGGTAGAGGGTATTCTTAACTCTAACTCGTTCAGTTGTTCAGCTATGTGTGTGTGTGTGTGTGTGTGTGTGTGTGTAGGGTCAGTGTGGAAGCTGCTGGAGCTTCTCCACCACTGGTTGTTTGGAGTCAGTGAACGCTATCGCCACTGGGAAGCTGATACCTCTGGTGAAAACTGAATATTGCTCATTAATCCAATCGTCTAATGTTGATTTTTTTTATTTATAACCTTTGTATAGAAACATAAAATAGTTCTTTAATCTCCATTTCAGTCTGAGCATCAGTTGATAGACTGTGCCCAAGACTTCAACAATCATGGATGCATGGGGTAAGTTAGATGTTAACAGGTTTTACACTAAGAGCAACAACTTACATATAAGACATTATAACTTATAAGAACAATTCTGTATAAGATTTTGACCAGTGGCACAAACTGATGGCTCTTCAGAGAAATAACAAAACCTCCTGGTTTATTTCAGTGGCCTCCCCAGTCAGGCGTTTGAATACATCCGATACAGTAAAGGTCTCATGGCCGAGGAGGACTATCCCTACACAGGCCATGTATTCACTTTTCTAGAGGAATGTCTAATTTAAATTTTTCTTTCTTTCTTTGAACTATTGATAAATACATTTTGCACTTCCTGTTTTTAGGATGACATCTGCCAATTTGATCCTGCACGTGCAGCTGCTTTCGTCCAGGACGTTGTCAACATAACAAGTGTGAGTTCAGATGTGAACCTACATTGTGTAAAACACTGTACAAGAGTCCTCTGAGTGATCACTGATACAACATCTTACTGTTCAACCGTATGTTAAAATCCCTGCATGTCTGTCCATCCACAGTGTGATGAAAAAGCCATGGTTGATGCTGTGGCCTGGCTCAACCCTGTGACCTTCAGCTTTGATGTTACGAGCGATTTTATGCACTACAAAGACGGCGTCTACACCAGGTGAGACGAGGAGAAACACTCACTCTAACCCTGAGTCCTCTCTAAACTCAGAACACCGTGAAATCTAATCAAGGTGGTATGTTTTGGATCTGATGGAGACAAATGAGAAACGTTTTTGATTGTTTACATTTCATTAATTTGGGCTGAGCTCTGTTTCATGAAGATATCTACAAGACAAATGTTTGCACAGGCATGATCTAACATGCAACTGAGGGAGAAGAAGACATGGATCATATTGATCTAAAAGCGTGTGTGTTGTCTGTCTAGCACCCAGTGTAAGGACACGCCAGACTGGGTGAACCATGCCGTCCTGGCTGTGGGATACGGCTCTGAGGAGAACACCACACCTTATTGGATTGTGAAGAACTCTTGGGGCACAGACTGGGGAAAGGACGGGTAAATATAGTGTTTGTGTGTATTTCATTGTGCTGACTTGTTATTGCTTTCCAGGACTATGAAGACCTTTTTTTTTTTTTTTATTCCATCAGATATTTTTGGATCGAGCGAGGACGAAACATGTGTGGACTGGCTACATGCTCCTCCTACCCTCTGCCCTCAGTCTGAGGAATGATGGCAACAAAGTGGAGGACTGCAGAAACAACATTAATCGAGTCCACGTGATGGGTAGTTCGTCGATTGTGATATTTATGTGTTTTTTTATGTTTCCTGAAGAATTGACGGAAACTTAGGACTCAACACAGAAGAGAAAACGTCATGACAATTGCAAGAGGACAGAGATGTGTCACGCTCAGGTGGTCTGTTTCACAAAGATCAATCTGATTTCCACACAACACTGATATGACTGTTAGAAAGAGTTGTCAGAGTGGTCCCTATTGACATTTGTGTTCTCTCTGGGTTACTTTGTTTCTCACACACATTAAAGATTTGTTCTCTAATGTTGCGTGCTTCCTGTTGATGTTACAATTCTGATTCTGATTCTGATTCTGATTACAATGTATTTGTGTTGTTGAGAGGATACAAATAAACAAATAAACAAATAAACAGTGCTGTAAATCGCTCATGGAGAAAATGCATTTAATCACACTCAAACCTTTAAGGCATGTATCAACATATGTAGGACTCATAATGGCACTGGTACAGTTTATAGGTTAAAATAATTAAATAAAAATACAGTGTAGTTATGCGATAAGAATAAAATAAAGTAAATTAAAAAAAATTTAATGAAATAAATAAAGTAAAACAGCAGCATCATTAAGTCCAGCACAGAAATAATTTTCAGGATTTGTGTCCGTCCTGTAATTCTTCAACCTTTGCCTAACTCTGCCAGAAGATGGCGACATCGCTCTCCTCGGCTCTGTGGAAGCAGACGCCAGTAGCAAGAATTGAGTTGTCAATCAAATATCCGAGGTGTTCTATGGCTGTAAACAGAAGAGACCGACCCCTTTTTCTGGTGACGTATAAACTTCCAACCAATGAGCTACTGGAAGGGGGAGGGACTTGTTACCAAACATTGGGCTCGTGTGGCGCCAACGGAGCTCAGTGATCAGCTGGGAGGTTCGAACCGAGATCTACTCGTGTTAGTGAAGAGGAACAAGCGTTCCCGACTCAATAACAAATGTCGACAACACGAGCTAAACCTACAGCTGCTGTGAGGGTGTTAATGGTGAGTTTATAACTCTTTTAATGGTTCTTTATCTGAACCTGCAACTGTAACCATTAAGAGTTAGATAACTTCTACGTCCTCTGCGTCGGAGTCGAGTATTATTTGATGTCCAGTGTGTTGTGAGTCTCTCTGAAAGTTGCACTTGTTAGTAGTTTAGCAGGTAGGTTGTTGTTTGACAGAGCTCATGTTTCAGGAGAGGACTCCCGCAGATCTCCAGAGTCCAGTCCGACGATCCTCTCGAGCTGTCGTGCCTCCTAAACGCCTCCAGGTCTCTCCTGATCTACAACCAGCGGACACAGTCAACAAGAGGCGGGTGAGGAGACACCGAACAAACACGTAGAGACAGGAACGGGTCCTCTGTTTGGCTTTGTGTTAATATGGCCACGTTTTCACGGCAGAAAACCAAAGGTCGCAATGATGAGAACATTACGAATAAGACGCAGGACGAGGACGACGAGGAGGAGGAGGAGGAGGAGGAGGAGGAGGAGGAGGAAAGTAGTGAGCGTCTGTCGGTAAGTGTGAACCCTGCACTACGGATCATACTCACGTTTGTGGAAGGACAGAACACGAGTGTCTTTGTGTCACGCAGAGTGGACAACAGGGACTGTCTGTGTATGAGCTGGAGCGACTGGAGAACATCAGACAGAACCAGGCCTTCATGTCCTCCATCAACCTCTTCCAGGTAGATACACACAGGAGCTGGACTCTGTGACACAGCATGTCCGGGTCTCAGTACACACGAGGATGAATCCATCAGTGATATAAGCTTGAAGATCCGCTGTAACTGACACTGAGTCTCATTCTAACATAAACATTCAGAGCAGCTTGCACCAACCGTACAGACTGTTGCAATATGTGAAAACTATTTCAAGTAAGTTTCCATTAAGCATTTTCAGGACCATATTTATGTATGAATTGTGTTCTTTTATTAATATAATATAAATCAGTTATGTAGTTTTATTGTTTACAGTCTCACATAATTATATTCTCACTTATTTAATTGATATTGTTATTTCCAAGCATTGATTCTATATTCACTTCGTAGTTCGTATACTCTTTAAATTCTTCTTTTCACATATAACACACGTTCACTTTTTTCTTTCGAATGATATTGTTTTTAGTCTATTGTTCTTTAATACTGTTACTGCAGTATTGGAGCAAGCTAGCTCAGGAATTTCTTTGGAGATGGATACTTTATCTCACATCACCAAGCCCCTCCCTTCTTCAAGCTGTGTTAGAAAGGAGGCCTTGCATCAGCCTAGAGGTCGTCTTAGCAGTTGTGTGCAAAATTGATAGGATGTGGCTGTTTGTGTAATATGATCGGATGGATACACAGATTTTTTTTTTCTCTACAGACATCTTGTGACACTGTCACATCCTGTCTCTGAACAGATAGGATTTGTTTTAACTGTTCATGTCTTTGTCTAAAGGCCACTGACGAGTTCAAGCAGTTGTCCCGACCAAAAGCATCACAGAGGGGTCTCATGAGGTATCTATGGACGACTGATAGTTACTGCAGAGCTCTTTTTTTCCGGTGGGGGTGCATGTATGCTGAGCTGTAAAAACTGGACGTCACAAGGCATTTTAATGATTGTGGTGACGACTAAGAATTGTTCACATTGTTGAAAGCAAATTTGTTGCTGCATCCTCTTAAATATGAGGATTTGTTTTATTTCTCCTTATATAAACTTAGTGAACTTAATACCACTGAACGTTGATCATTTGTTTGTTTTTTTGACAGATTTACTTCAGTCTGTTTGTTAGTTTCAAACATTAAAGATCAGATTTTAGGTCAGAAAATGATCTTGATGTTTCTGGCAGGTCAAACACGGCTGCAAAAGAAGTGCTGCCCCCTCGGAAATCCCTTCGTCTCCAAAACAAAGATGCAGAGATCCTGGCACTTCCCCCTGAACCCACAGGGAAACCAACCTATAGAGAGGTAAAGCCTCACGTAAATAACCATTTAGACGTAGATAATTATCCCTCAATTAGTACTGCTGCCTGTCTGTCTGTCATCTCTTTGCTTTGTTGCTCACTAGTTTACGTTTTTTAAAGTCTCCGACATTTAAGAAGCCTACTGGTCCTCTGCCCATGGATCCACTCAACACGGAGGAGGGAAGCAAGCTGCCATCACAACTTCTTGAAATCTGCTCTGAGGTAGGAGACAACAACCAGAGGAAAAACAAACAGCAATTTGTCACTTTGGTAATGAAGTGATACAACTAAGTTTATATCACTGCAAAGGCTGTTTTAGTTTCCCCACCAATTTGAAACTTCCTCCCTTTAAATAGCTAATATATGCAGTGCTGTTTATCTATGATACATCCAATGTTGTTTAGTTCTAGGGATTGTGAAGTAATTAATTGTAAAAATTGCTTTTCTTTTCTTAGAACTCAATGGAGGAAAGAAAAGTTGAGCTTGATCTGGAAAAGTAAGTTATGGAATTTTGGTTCTCAGTTTCAGCAAATCACTCATTTGTTAAAGAAATGACCGCTCCATTTCCGCCAACATATCTTTTTGAGTTGTATATTGATGAATGTGTTTTTTTTTACAAACTGTCATAACTCTATCTCTGTGTGTTGATGTAGTTATGGCTCGACTCTGAAGAAAATGAAGCTGGCTGGGGAGAGAGTGACCAAAGTGGTGAAGGATCGAATCTTCTCGGCTGCGTTCCACCCCTCCAGCAGCAGCCTGCTGATGGCCGCAGGAGACAAGTGGGGGAAAGTTGGCCTGTGGACGTTGGTAGGTTTTATTTTCTGCTCTGATGTTGAAGATGAATATTTGACCACCAGAGGGCAGCATGCATGCTTAAATACAGCCTCCGATCAACAGGCCTTGACTGTTGAACCTGCACAGTGACAACAGCGTTTTGAAATGAAACACACACACAACACATAGATTTCCTGAATTCTACATTTTGTGCACGTCTATATTCCGTATAGGGTGCTGATTGGGGAGATGATGGCGTGCTGCTCTTTGGGCCTCACACTGGTCCAGTTGCCTGTATGGCGTTCTCCAGGGCTCAGGCATCCCAGCTGCTGAGTCTCAGCTATGACGGCTCCCTTCGCTGTATGGATATAGAGAAAGCAGTCTTTGACGACGTGAGATAATTCTGTTTAAATAAATTAGTTTTCTTTTAAATAAATATTTTAGCAGTTGTAAAGTGCAGTGATTGAATGCAACAATTTATGGAGATAAAAAAATAAGATAATCTGTGCAGCACTTATAGTCTAGAGTTGAGCGACTAACATTAGATGTGTGTCTGTGTGTTTATTGTTCCAGGTCTATGGCATTAAACATGGCCTGAAAACCTTTGACTTCATGTCACATGACTGTTTGACGCTAGTCGTCGGAGCCTGGAATGGAGATGTTGCCATCATTGACAGGCGCACCCCAGGGTAACACATTATGGACGTTTTTTTTACCTCTTTCCATGATGTTGAGGAATAGCATTATGGATTAACTTCAAATATGATTATAATGATGAGCACCGGTTATTTAATTATTTGCAGAAACTCCTCTGAGTCCGTCCACTCACTAGACCCAAAGAGCCTGCGTTGTGTCAGTGTCCATCCTGTGCAGAAGCACTACTTTGCCGTGGCAGAAAGCAAGTATGGCTGAATATCGACTAAAATAACATTTTAAATTTGAAATCTTCTGTCAGTCTGTTGTTTCTGATGTTGATGTTTTAACCTTGTCTACAGGACAGTGAGTATTTACGACAGCCGATGCCTGAAGAAAACGAAATGCCAGGCAGTCTCCCAGCTGCACGGCCACTCTTTGAGCATATCCAGTGCTTATTTCTCCCCTAACACGGGGAACAGAGTTCTCACTTCCTGTATGGATAACCACATAAGGTGCAGCCACCTCAGCACTTTGAAAAACTGTATTGTATTTGCAGGTCAATTTTTCTATCCCAGCTCATTGTGTCTTCTCTTTCTTTCTTTTTTTATCACAGAATATACGACACATCTGCAATGACCACACAATCTCCTTTGTTGAAAAAGATCGAGTACGTCTGAACTTGGGACAGTTGTTAATTCACCTACTTCATGCTACGTCTTGATCTTTTTCTTTTATGTGTTTTCATACCTGTGTAACCTCAAATTGCTGACAACCTGTCCTCTCAATTTTCAGACATAACATGCACACGGGCCGCTGGCTGACCAAACTATCAGCAGTGTGGGACCCCAAACAGGAAGACTGCTTTGTTGTGGGCAGCATGTTGAGGCCTCGGAGGGTACAGGTTTACCACGAAGGTGGGCGGCTTCAGCACACATTCAGTGACGATGACCACCTTACCACAGTGCTGTCCGTCACTGCTTTCCACCCCACTAGGAACGCCCTCCTGGGGGCCAACGCGTCAGGCCGCCTGCACCTCTTCTCTGACTGAGACCAAACTATGTCTGACCATCACCTTCAGTTGCCTTTCTCTGACGTTCTCTGGGTTGTTTTCAACTTTAATTTAACATTCTAATTTAACATTAAGTGTTCTTAATGGTCCCTCTGCCAGTGCTAATAATGGAGAGGATGTGTTAATCCTCAGTTACAGTGATTTTTCAACGGCCACAAAAAGCTCAGTTTTGTTCCAGATGTGTCAGATATACAGCTGTACTTCCCGCTAACAGCTGTTTATCTTCCTTCCTCTCCCTACTCCTGAGGAAGTACTCCAATCCTCATGTGATTCTGCTGTTTTTTTTTATTTGTTGATGTTGACTAACCAGTCAAATTTGTATTTAATGTCACACACTTGATCGTGCAATGTATGTAGCCTCTAACAATACACTTAATACAGATCAAACAGTTGGATTCAACATAATATAAAAAAGCAATGAAAAATGTACAGACCATGAAGGTGATTGTTGGTTGTTTCTGTTGTCATACTGGTTACTAGTTTCACTTAAAGGGGTCTCCACAATCCAAAGACTTTCTAATCTCCCGAGTCGATGTTGTTAAATTCCTGTTTTTTAAGTTACTTTTGAAGCAGAAACAATAAATACGTTTAAAAAGGTAATATCGGTTCGTCTCTGCAGTGGTACTATCGTCGGCTCCTGAAGATGGCAGCATTGTAACATAAAACGTCTGTGTGTGTGTGTTCCTGCACTAATTGCTTAGCGAGGACCATTTTAAGCAGAGACCCAACAGAACTGCTCCTCACTTCTTCAAAGGGCTGTTTTAGGGTGAAGACTTGGGTTTAGGTTTATGGTTAGGCATTCAGCTTGGATGGTTTGGGTTAGGATAAGGAGCTAGGCAATGCATTATGCCAATAGTGAGTGTCCTCACTACAGTAGACGTACAAACGTGTGAGAGAGAGAGAGAACAGGGACACAGAAAAGCCTCAGAAGGAACTATGTTATGCTGTCGATCATTTCCTCTGTGAATTCAACATTGAACCTGTAGCCACAGGGACTGCTGGATGTCAAGAATAGATTATATTTATTCATAAATCGAGGACACCAGTTCTCGGTCATTGGTGGAAAGAAGCAGCCTTGTTGGAGGTAATAAATGCAGACCACATGCTTACAGAGACATGTCCATGTGTGGGACCATGGTACAGGGAGCAGCTGACAGTAAGAACACATCTGAGACAATATTCCTGTTCGAATTGTTCGGTAAAGCATCCGAGCTGTCACCCTTTTTTAAATGTGTGGTTCAGGGGATCTGAGACAGTCAAAGCAATACAAAAAAAACAAAACTACATCGACCAAAGAAAGAGTCAGGTAGTTGAGTATGCTACTTATGCTGTTTTTGAAATGGCTAAAAAAACTAAACCGCTTTGCTTTCACTAGCAAAACCATAATTGAATCATGTGAAATGATTTACTGTCATGTTCATTTACATGTATTTTCACACAATTCATCTGTTTCTATGAAACAAGTCTACAGAGAGCAGATCTAGGATTAGGCAATGACCGAACAGGACTTACATGAAAAGTTTCTTTTTTTAGAACAATTGATACTTTGGAGGAAAATATCTGTGCACCACAGAGCATCACCCAACATTGTTCCCTTCACACGTACATTTACAGGCTGTTCCAGCTTCTCAACAAGATTCCAGACATTTAGCATGTCCGGCAGACAGAGACAAAACGTGGTTTGCAATTCATTATTATTGGTTTTCATTATTACATTAATCCCTCATTTATTATTTTCATTTATTGCGCAAATTATGCTGTATTATTCTCATACACATGGACATAAAATTAGTCTTTCAAATTAAAATAAATAAACGAGGTAAAAAGCAAAAGTTCTTTCACTTAAATTAAAAACCACAAAGCACCATCTTAAATAAAAGCAAATACATCAGGAAATTTTACAATCACCTGCAAAATATGGTTTTCTATTAAATATAAATATATCAGGCAATAATTCCTATAACCAACATCCAGCTCTGCTCCAAAAAGGAAAAGAAATAGAGAAAAATTAATTTTAATATTTCTGCTCATTTCATCATTGCTGAATTAGAAGATTTCAGTACTGTACAAAAATAATGTTAATAATAATAATAATAATAACACAGGGACTTTCTCATAGTATTGTTTTCATGTAACGTTTAGCCTGTGGAGGTTTTAGATTTGAATATTATTACTGTCACTTTCCAAACCGCCCCTGGACGTACTGAACCCTGCAGCCAATCACAACCCAAAACCACTCCTCATGTTGTATGACTAATAAATCCATATTCTTGGTAATCTGAATTACCACCGACACATACAAATACCTACACACTGTATATCCTGATGAAGCAGCCACAGGTTTGTTGAAGTTAACGGTCACAAACTGACTTGTGGTTTCCCAGTATGCTGTTAGTCGCTCTGGGCTGTAGGCTAACATGTGAAGCAACAGAATAAGGCTGGAGAAGCACGGCAGACTATCAGAGTTCCCATCTGTTGACACAAACAGACAACAGAGGTTTCTTTGGTAGGTACGACGATGAAGATTGAAGTAAACATGACTTATCTTAGGCTCTCTTGTTAGGCCGGTGCAGGGCTAAAAGCCGTTTATCCACACTTTAAAAATAACTCTTCAAAGTCCATTTAATGTCACTGTGAGGATATCTGTGCTAACCAGACATCAGTTTGTACAAAAACATGATTTAAACAAATTCTGTCTTTACACAGTCATTTATATATGACTGTATGAATGTAATGGATCAGGCTAAACTCAAATGGAACATGGGTCTTGAATAAAAAAAAAACAACTAGTACATTTGCCTCTTAACTCTCTACTGTGGTAAAATAGTTGTAATCTGAGCAGTTACAAAGGTCAAACAAGGTCAGATTAACCATAATGGAAAACGATTTCACATTAACAGTACAGCACATCAAGATGAACTCCTTCTACGGAATCAAAGAGCTAACCAAACACTTCACTATCACTACAGTGCTAGCTCACATAGCTCCATCCCTTTTACAACTACTGTTAAATGAACGACAGCAAAGTGACAGCTGCTCCTTAAACACACGATTGTAGTTATTATCATTATTTGACTGCTACTTAATAAAATCAGGAAACCTACCATCTCTGTTACTTATATACTTACAAAGGCTTATTTTATGACCGTTGGACAATGAGAGTGTATTGGTGATCTGAACAAAATAAAGTCTTAACGTGAGCAAACTGTTAAAACACATCTCACAAATTAAGCCACATTTTTGTTTAAAAAATGATACAGGGCTTCTAACAGGGCAGCATCGTAGACTGTATACAAAGATGGACGACATGACAGCTGCCAAAAGTGAAGCCAAATCACTGTGATAGCCTCCTAGTGGCTGGCTGCAGTACATGCCATGAACCCCACCTCATCCATGTTAGTGCATGGGACATGGACTAAAGTATAAAGTCATCATACATCTATAAGATTTAAGATTTATAAGATTTAAGATTTAAGATTCAAGTTTGAGGTTACTAGTAGTAGTACCTCAAACTTGAGTCGACACAACAACAAAAGGCTTAAAGAGAAATGGTGACGCAACAGGATTCCAACTGGGGAAATGTAGTGAATGTTTCAAAAAAAAAATTTGTAAAGGAAGGAAGCACCTGGCGAGGCATGGGATACATTCGAAATAAAATGTGTCTTTGGCAGCATTTTTCTGCCTGACCCCTTCTGGATGTGATACTTATTTGTACTTGTATATTCATGTTAGGTATCGTTTAAACTTTTCACATGTTTAACACGTCTCCTAATATATTGAATTTTAAACTTCAAATATGCAAAACTCATGCTTATCCTCAACTGTCTTTTTTTAAGAAAAACGTGTCAGTTATTTGATTGAATTAAAACAGGGGAAACATGATGACGGGTATGTGTATTAGCTGGACTCTGATAATAGTGACACTGCAGACTCTGCCTCCAAATTATGCCAAAAGTGAGGATGGCAGCAGCCGTATCCAAGATATTTTGGCTTCATTTTTGCACAACAGGAACAAATGGAGACACATCATCCATCTTCATATTCAATCTATGGGAAGCATCGAAATCTCTCCAGGGTCAAATAGCTACTGCAACAAAATTTCATATGCCAGATGTGTCGTTGATTACCACATCAGATGAATTCAGGAAAGTTGTCAATTACTTTAAAGTATGTTACATTATCTTTGCTCTACACAGCAGATTCCACATATCGGTCTAAAAATTATAAAGAAAAAAATATAATACTTGCAAATATTATTTTACTCGATCTACATTCGCTAAGTGCTGCTTAGATTTGCTCACACTCTCTTTAACATCCCCCCCAAACACAAACACACACACACACACACACACACAAACACACACAACCCAGGTTCCTGGTACAGCTCCAAACAGCAGTTCTCAGTCTTAGAAGTGACTATAACAACATTTAATCCTCACAAATGTTGTTGTTGGCTTTGAAATGAATTGACCTCTCGTCCGGTTACCTTCTCTCAAAACTTTAAAGACAACTAAATGTGCAGGTCAACAGAATGCACACCCCAACACATCAAATTCGGCCTAACAATAATGTCACAACACATAAATTATACAAAAATAAAGGCAACTGTTATCGGTGGTTGATAGGGTGAAGTCTTGCTTGTCCCTTTCAGTGTTTAAATTAAACCCTGTTGCTGTGACTTTGTGTAAAAATGATAAGAATAAATAATTTCCCAAAAATATGATCTACTTTCCTCGCAGTGATGGTCGAACAAGGCTATTCAGGGGACAGACCATGGCTCTGTGACAAGAACTCCTTCCTGGGTGGAAGCTGAGTCCATGGTGGGAACAGGGCTGCCACACTTTTCCTTTGCCCTCATCTCAACGTCTCTCCTGACCTGCCTCTGTCAGGCTGTGGTACGTGTCCCATCTCAGTGGAGGCCTGTGTTGTGTCCTTCAGTCTCTGCATCCTACAGTTCGCCTCACTGGCTGACAAGGAAACCTCCCATCCAACGTAACTTACAGGCGAACCAGCGCCGCAGAGGGCAGAAGTATTCAAAGTGGAACTGCTGGAATTCAGGTGTCTTGCGGATGTCTCTCAGGAAAGCTATGTCCAGGTCGGACTCAGTCAGCATGATGAGGAGCAGCAGCAGAGCGAACAGCAATCCTATAGTGACCAGAAATAGACGTAACACGCTCAGGACAAACTTGTTCAGCTCCTCTGCGTCGCTGGGTGGCGACGGCCGGCTCCTGACCAGACGCAACGCTCTCCTGCCGGGCCCGAACTCTGCCGCCTGCTCTTTCTTCGATGTTCCCGCCTTTGCCTCCTGCTCCTCGTCGTTGCTGCAGGTCGATCCGTTGAGGTTACGAGCCGAGGGCATCTCTGCGTGGTGTTCAGCCACAGGTGTGGGCAGCATGCTGTCTGAGGGGCTGTAGGCCTCGTCGGAGATGACTGCTGAGGTGCTCGCCTCGCTGCCGTCTATCAGCTGGCGCCGGGAGTACATGAAGGAGTCCCCGTGGGACACAGAGCGCACAGGCGTAGAGTGGGCGCTGTCTCGAAGGGACTCCAAACCTGAAAACCAACAGCAGAGGGTTCATGAGAGATTATCTGACATGACTCTGACACCAAAGTGGAAATAAATGAGTTTAAAGATGATCTCCTCCCTCACACATGAAGGAAACCAACCGTACCATAAAAGAATGGCACTCAGTAGAGCACATAGCTCCACCAAGGTCTGACAGTCCTCTTCCATTCATTCACACCTTATTCCATTCATTCACACCTTATGCAGATCATAAAATCCTTATTGCCATCGCTTTTCATCAAGATCCATTTATTATTCTCCAGGAAATCGATGAAAATGACAAAAGAGCCAAAAGAGTAAAATAGTGAAAAGATTATCCAGATTCACACCAAATTCAAATGGATTCCTTCCTGATCCATGTCCCATCGTTTCTACAAGCTCAGTAGTTGTTGTGTTACCCTGCAGAGAAACCAACAGACCCTCCCATGCAAATGGTTGAAAACACAACCTACTTTCAGAAGTAACAAATCATTTGAAGGAAATCGAGTCACACAATTTTTGGGGGGAATGTATTGAAACATCATCTATTCAAACCTAAAAATTTATAACTGGAACAAATTCACCACAGCACCTTTTCTTCCGATATTAGACTCTGTCTGTGCACGTCAAACCATAGTTTACTTTTCCATTTTCTATTCAGTAAACTCGAAGAGCATGTCCTTGTTTTTGAAGCAACTTAAAAACATTTTCACTTTTCATTTAATTATTTCCCAAGTGAGATTCACTCAGCCCTTATGATTCAGATGCGGGTTTGCTGCACTGCCAGAGCATCAGGAACACTGTGTTCACTGTGCCAACATGTATTATTCGTATATATGGCCAGAGGGGAAGAAGGATTTAGTTTTAAATGACTAACTGGTCATTGCCTATAAGAAACTGATCAAATTGTCCCATCATGTAATGAAATACTCAACTCTGACCCTAAAGTAAACAGGAATCAGATCAACGACCTCTGAGAACATTTTCTATACCTTCACTTGATCCTAATCTTCCCACGAAGCTGTTATCACAACATATATCATCTCAAGACACTTTACATAGCCAGATCAAGACCGTACAAATTTCCAACTTATTGTATAGTTCCATAACTTGATGTGATACTAACGGAATACCATAGAAACAAACCTTTGAAATGCACTATATGAAATCCTTGAATCAATGTTTCCTTATTTTTAACAGAGACAGTTTTCCAGCTGCTCTTTTCAATCCTATTCACAACCATTCATAGCTGTTTACCTGCTGGCTGGCAGCCTTGGAGCTGGGTTGGGACAGTGAGCCTGGAAGGGGTCCTGGAGCTCTGTCCCACTCCAGGGCCCGAGCCTGAGCTCAAGGATCCCCCAGGGAGAGCAGGGACGATCGGTAGGACCCCCAGGGCCCTGCCTAAGAGCCGGGGTCCCATAGACAGCACGCGCACCGTCACATCTCGGTAACAATGGTTGATCATGCACAGGTGAACGTTCACCTTGGTCCTGATCCGGATCAGACACTTCACCATGGTGCAAATGGAGCAACAGACACCTGCGGAACCTTAGCTGCCTTCCAACTCACTGCTCTTTTATTTTCTTCTTTATCTCTGTGTTACAACTGTTTCTCTGCTCGTTCCTCCCACTGCCTCACCACAACCGCGTCGGCAGGCAGCCAGGCTAAGCAGCACCCCCTCATCCCATAGGCAGGCCGACAGCCATAGAGACACAGAGAGACAGACAGAGACGGAAAGACAAGGCACAGGAATGTGTTCCACTTGGGCCACAGTTCACCCCGTGCACCCCCCTGCTGTCAGCTGTGACACACACAGCATGGCCGCTGACAGCAGGAGCTATTTTCAGCCAGAGATAATATTACCAGTGGACATACCAGCACAGACAGAGCAACCGGACAAAACACAGGGGTTCCTGCTCTCTGTGTCGATGACAAGAGGGGCCACTGTGACTTAATACCCGTTTTGATCTAATTGTAAACATACTAAAAGTCCATTTGGTTTTATTCAGGCTATTAAACCATCAGCAAACTGACTCACAGTGGCAGCGCTGGTAAAAGGTTAATGGCCTGTTGGAGGAAAGAGGGTAGAATAAGTGCCCTTTATGAACTGACAGCATGACTTTCTCATGTCAAAATAATGCCTGAGGCCACAGGCTGACGGGCGCTCCTCAGCCTGTGGTTGTGTATGTGTGTCTGTGTGTGTGTGTGTGTGTGTGTGTGTGTGTGTGTGTGTGGGTGTGTGTGCGTGTGTGTTTGTGTTTCAGAAGGCAACCCTCACAGAGAGAATGAGGGAGAAAAAAGTTTCAGATTTTGTGAGTCAATACCCGGGAAATATTTGCACTGTAGGTGTTAATTCCACTGCAGATCAAATCACATGGAAGAAAAAGGTGTTTCCCCGACACTGCTGCATGTGTACCGGGGGGGGGGGGGGGGGGGGGGGGGGGGGGGGGCTCTTCTGCAGTTGCCAGGGGGTACGATAACACACACTATAGGCAACAAACAAGATCCTCACAGTGCACTGATGGCTCCCAGCAAATTTAATTCAATATCCGTTACTTTAGTTTTTACTAGGGCTGTGAAATGATTAAAATTTTTAATCAAATTAATCACAGGTTTCTATGGATTAATCATGATTAATCACATTACCGATTTTTTCGGAATATTTTTGTGAAAACAAGATTTATGACATTTAACTTTTCTTTTGTGCTGCAACTCAGCAGTTCTTCAGCAGTTATCATTGCTTTTCCATATGGAACATTAATATAATCTTCATCCGAAACAGAATTCGGGTTCCTTAGCCATTGTGTGGTTGAATAAAACTTTTTTTTTTAAATTAAACAGAAATTATTTGAGCTTCTTAGCCATAGGATGGTTGACATTTTTTATATTTTTTGTCACACAACCATTAACCACACCATGATACAATCTAATGCCTCTAAAGGCCCTCTTAGCTACTCGGTCTTTAGCCAGTTGGTGAGGCAAACTAACTTGTTCAAATTCTCTGACAGTAAAGCTGACCGCTTCTTTTGCACAATGTGTCTGGCGAGTGAGTCTGGTTTGGCGCATTCCACTTGAACGCCCCTCGCCGACCAACACATGCTTCGCGTTGCGGTGGTTACGCCGGGTTCACACCGGACGCGGGTAGCGACGCCAAAGCGCCGCGCATTACTAATAATATCACATACTTCTGCTGTTATCAGCCTGCAGTAAAAACGGCATTTAATAATTTTTTTCAAGCATATACTTACTTGTTGCTCCAACATTAACTGCAACAGTGTCCCAACATGTGTCTTTTTTGGTGTTGTCTTTATACAACATATGCTGAGAATCAACAACTCAAGTTACTTCTCCACTTCAATTATTAATTTAATGTCATCCATGTTGAAGAACTTCTCCGCTGTTAGCTCCGGTAAATGTCGGGTGTCGAGGGTAAATTACGTATTCTCCACTCAAGCCTATGTGGAGAATACGTAGCCCCCCCCCCCCCCCCCCCCCCCCCCCCCCCCCCCCCCTTTTTTTATCTTTATGACTGCTTGTGTGGCTGTAGTGGATGGGCAGAGGGGGACATTAAATAATGTGGTTGGTAAAAGTGGTAAAATTAAAACTCCAAGACAACAGAACGTGAATACAAAGTATGGGATGCATATTTGATCATTTATATCATATAAAATATGTCATCTATATCGTTTAAAATCATTTTTCAGTGTGTTTCCTGTCGCGATACGCTCGCGTCAAGCGGAAAAAATAGACTCGACGCCGAAACGATCGCTTCACGGCGCTAGGCAGCCGCGGCACAACGCTACGCTTCAGCCTCCGGTGTGTTCAGCGCTGCGGTTTAACATGGGAGTGGATGGGAGCCAGAGGATTGGCGCTGCGCTTACGCCTCGCTTCGGCGTCGCTTCCGCGTCCGGTGTGAACCCGGCGTTAGGCGGGTATTGCTACGGTGAAACGATAACGTCTTCTCGCAGAGTGTGCATATCACCTTGGTTTTACTGAATGTTCGATCTTTGTTTTTCTGGAACACGATCTTCCCGTCCAGAAGGTCCTCAGGTTCATCAGAATTATCCATGTTGTTTGTTTGTTTGAATGGCAGCTGCCGTCTGACTGCATTAGAGCGGCGACTAGTGCAGAGGCGGCGGAATTGGAAGGTCCTTCTGCGCATGCGTTAAATGCGTTAAAAAAAAAAAACGAATTAATCCTGTAATTTAATCATAACGCGTTAACGCGTTATTTTTCACAGCTCTAGTTTTTACCAATGCCTGGTAAATAAAATTTGCTGGTAGACATCATTGTAGTGTTTGACTGACTTTTGTTTAAAAATATAAATAAAAAATACACATATTTAGCCAGCTGTAACACCTGAGCTCTAGATAATGCAATTACGAGTGAGAGAATTTTGAACAAGGAAAAGAGCCCGGGGCCGCAGCCAAGAGCCTGAGTCCCAGAGACAACATGTAGGCTCAACCTTCACATCTCAATAACAGTGGTTTCTCAATGGTTAAGATATCTAACAGCAGCAGCGTTCAGTCGGGACAAGCAACCGCTTCAACTAGTTTTATTAGAAAAAAGAACGTTTCTAATCCATTAGAACAAAGTGTGATATCACTCCTTGTATCTCAGAACAGCTTTCTGTCCCATACAGGATCTTATAATTTTGAATGTTCAATCAGACTTAAGTTTTTAATTACTCTTGTATCTGTGTGTGTATGTTGTGTGTGTGTGCGTGTGTGCTCTACCTTCCATGATGGAGATGTGCACAGCTCTACGTCGGGTCCTGGGTACACTGGTCAAACGAGGGCCATGGGTGATGGACGGACAGCTCCTACTTGGTACCATGCCAGCCCTTAATAACAGAAACACGTGCATGTGGGACTCTTGGATACAAGAGGGTTTGAAATGTATGAATTATTCAATACAAATATGAAGATTGACATCTCACCTGTGGATCTCAGGAGGGTCTCTTTTAATTTTGGCACTTTGTTCCATTACCTCCTTTGCAACTTTTCCACTGAGAAAACAAAGAAACTCTTGATCAAACAGATTTATAGAAAATAATCAATTCAACTCCCAAAAAATATTTGCACAGTTCTGTGCAAACTTATACAGAATGTTGTCAGTATGTAAACATGTAGTATTTCTGGATTGTTCAATGATAAAGTCCTGTTTGATACCTGTATCTGAAGCGACTCCCCTTGAAGAAGAGATTACTACTGGACACAGTTCGGACTTGACTCGACTTATCCAGCCTGTTAGTGAATGGGGAGAAAAATCATGAATTCAATCATAAACTGGAACAAAGTTAAAACCTCTCAGAAGTCAATGATCTCGGGTCGTGCCACTCACTTGAAGAAGGCCTGATTCTCGACTCCACACTTCCACAGATGCTTACAGGCCTCAGGTGTCGGTGCAAAGTAAGTCAGTATGATCTTCTTATCCTGCAACAAGTCCAGCACATGAACCCATATGTATAATACCTGTGTTTGACTGAACAAAATATTAAGACACTTTTCTGATACTGATGGATGTTAAGATTATTTTAATTAAAGCTCCTAAATCCTTCGTCAAATTGACATTTTCTCCATTTAAAGAGAAAATGTCTGTAGCCCATGCTGACATTAAAACTCTCAGACTTACTGAGCTCTTGGATACAAGGAATAATCATCCTCAAGAATTTGGAGAATATACAGTATATTAACCAACTCCCACACTCTGCTTTAACACACAGCTAAATCACTTTTTTGTCCAATCATTTCCTGGTTACCTCTCTATAAAGGACAGATTACTTTAGCTCCCAGCAACAGTGTCTCCGTGCATTAAACAAGGCCACAGTCATTTAACTTCCTGAGCTCCACAGGCCGGAAAAGGCAGCAATTTAATAATGCATGCACGCCTACCTCCTTCTGATTTGCATATATGTGGAATGTCTTTGCTTCGAACTTGAGTTTGGTCACCTCCTCCCTGAGATAGAAGAAGAAAATTATGAGAAATGGAAACATGATGAAAAGGTCAAATAAAAAGAAAGACAGAAGATGAAGGAGGAGCAGAAACAAAATCAACGAGGGCGGCGGAGGCAGAGAGGGAAGAGAGAGAAGTGCGCAACAGCGAGTGGAGTAAAGGTGCTAAATTATTCATTTTGGCTGGAGGCACATTAATAAACCCAACAGTCATTCATTTCAGAGGAGAAAAGTCAAGACACATTGATTAAAGAATATTACAAGAATCACAAATTACAAGAAGATGAAAAAACAGATTTCTACAACAACTTGCCTCGGAGTCTGAAAACATGAGTATTCAGCCTCACAGCTTGTCGACTCAGCCGTCTTGAAAAGGTGACTCATATTCCACTTTTTGTTTCGTTCACTCTCATTTGATCAAAACAAAGATACGTTTGCAGACAAATGTTGCTCCGGCTGCATGAAGCCAACATCACGACACAATGATTAAGGTAAAATCATTTTTAACTCACAGCAGCGTTCCTGGCAGACTGGTACGAGCTTCATCAGGAGCCACAGAATAAAAGCTCCAAGTCTGTTTTGGGATTTTTTGGCTCATGGATATGTGGCTCAGAATCAATCAAATATATTTGATCAAAATAAATTAGTTGTACTTATATATTTTCAGATCATGGATCTATTTTATTCCTCCACAACATTTCACACAAGACATTAGGCCTCCCAGACATTTTTTAAATGACGGATTAGGTTTATTCTATTGGGAGATTTGACGAAAGTAGGAAATAGGAAGAATTTAAATCCTAAAGACAATGAAAAAACATTACAACAGTAATAATTTGGATTTCATTTAAATGGGATTAATCCTAAGAAGCTGTTTGAATTGATTTTAAGATATTCTTGTTCTGGCACCTAAAATAACACTATCTGAAGCATGTCTGTTATTTTGAAGTGAGTATAGCTGATCCATGTGATTTAATGCAGGAAGGAATCCCAATTTGTGGATTTAAGGACAGTTAATATGCTGTTTAAATGTTGTATTTATCCGTTGACACGGCAGCCACTAAGACTGGATCTCTCTTGTGGCCAGACACCAACACACATGCGTTGACCTTTCACTTAATTATCTAGCGACTAATCTTTCATATATGTTCTCACCATGTCCAGTTATAACTTTTCATCTGAACTCACCAATTGAGTAAATGGACCCTCCTGTTTCCTTGCAGCACAGTGAATCCAAAAGGAGTGAAAGCCAGAAACGCAGGGTTGCCAGAAACATCCTGACAGACAACACACATCCATACGTTTTGTTATTGTTGATGCAGAACTTTAAATATTGGTGAGATTTGAATTTTTTCTAAACGTGTTACATTGATATATACTGCAAAAAGAAAAGAAATGACCAACTAAAAAATACTTTCAAATTTAAGTCATAAATTTGTTTTCCTCAGAAGCTTCTAATTACAGTATAGGCTTGTATTACAAAGACCACCTTGCATGGATGAGGGTCCACTCCATATGTCTCCAGCATCTGAGCCTTCTGGAGGAAGTTGAGCTCTGACGTTTCAGGACTCTGACCTCTGGAAATCAATCAAACAAAACAATAAGTCTGTTAATTGGATTGTCACAACCAATCCTCAAACAGATAGGATTGAATATGTGATTATTCTTAAAATGAAAATAATTTGACAAATTCAGTAATAACCTGCAGTACAAGTGAAATTTGTTAGATCTGCCTAAACTTATTTTGTTACTGCTTTGATGATCCAGTGCTTCAGCAGGGTGTGTGTCCCTATAAGGAATAAATCTGAACTCGTAATCTTAGTCTGATAATCAAATATGGTTATTGTGTCAAAAGAATAAAACTCAAGCTGTGTAATATTTCAGAGGCCTGTCTGATCCAATCATTCCCAGGACAGAGACCAAAGCTGTGACTAATGTTCTTAAAGCAGCTGTAGACAGAGGTTGATACTAACCAAAATAAATAAAGGATTAAAAATCAGTCTGTTGTCTCTCTAATCCTCACTGAGAATCATATGTGAGTACACTTAATCTCAGCTGAACTGTGTGGGTCTGTAGTTTTGAATTCTGCTAGCCTGGTTATAGTTGAAAAAAGAAAAAGTCATGATGTCAGGGGGTGGCCATGGAACAAAGATAAAGATATCTTCATTTTTATTCTCACACAACCTCTCTCATTGATCGGGGTCTTTGGACCACAGGAGGCAAAAGCAGATTCCTACACATCCTGCTGTGACACCAGTCGGACACAAGGATGAGTGCAAGGTCAATATATTTGACTATTTTAATATCTGACATTTTGATAACGTTCTTAATTCACAGGCTCGATAGCAAAGCCACATTAGTGAACCTGACTAGGCGACCCGAACAGTCGCTGATAAAAATTTTTGTCAAAAGGAGCCTGACACACCAATCATCCAGGAGACTAATAATACAAATGGCATCAATTTTAGATTTTCATACAGCACCTCTCACACACCAAGGCCAAGTGCAAAAACATGTTCCCATGGAAGTCTCACGTGGGATGGGCCTACTCTTATGTAGAAGAATCTGTGTGGACTGTGGACCCACCCATCCTGTACCATGGTACTCACATGCTACACCTTTACCATCAGGATTCACAAAGAAACACTTGTGAAAGTCAAACTTTGACAGCAAATACTTTTGATAAGAAAAACTGCAGCAATTTCTTTTTATCGATATCGTGAGACGTTTTTCTTTGTATTCAATTACTCTGCCAAGGGCACGTTTATGTATCCACATGTGAGCGCCCTGACCTTGAATACTGTGTGGACTGAGTGTTTGAAAAGCACTCAGTACTTAGAGTATTTGAAATACACAAGCCGGAGACCAAGAAATCAAGGTTTTGATCAGCTTTGCTTAAAGGGAACATATTATGCCCATTTTGGTTCCTTGGGGTCTTAATGAAATGTCTGTAACATATTTGGTCAAAATACCACAAGGATCATTTAAAACAGAACCCTTTTTACCCTGTCTAAAACAGCCCTCCTCAGATTGACCTGTTTTGAGTGCCTGTTCCTTTAAAAGCTAATGAGCCCCCCCCGACTCTTCGCCGCCTGTATCACCTGTCTGAGGGTCGCTTTTCCATCACTCGGAGACCCCCGTGTCTTTGGGAGGAGACCCCGTGTCTTTGCGCGGCGGAGACACGGCCAAGGCCATGTAAGAGAGACTCCCAATCCCGAGTTGTTGTTTTTTTCAGATTTTTGGGGTCGGCAGACATGCCAGAAACCCAAATGAACGTGTAGAAGCACTACAATAGTGGAATTTTCATAATATGTCCCCTTAAAAGTCTTAAACACAAACTGACTGTGGTTTATTGGTGGAGTGTATTTTGCGCTTAGATGCATGGCAGGAACTGTCAAGAACATACATGAATGCAGGGAGAATGTGTGTGGACCAGTACGTTTTATAGAAGGAACTCCTGTATACATTCAGCTGGCGTGTCTGTATCATAATGGCTGCCAATGTTCTCTGCAGTGCTGCAGCCAGATGTAGCAGCAGAGTTTACTAACTGACGCCTGATTACAGATGGTGGAGGAAGTACATGGAGAGTATTGGCTCCTCCTCTGCTCTGCAGAGAGGATTGCACCAACCCAGGCAGCCATCACTGTTAGAAACTACATTTACAAGCCAAAATCCTCCAAGTTTATTTGCACAGTAGAGATTATGAATTCACAAGTGATGACATACTCTATAGAAAGGGAAGGTTAGTCAGCAGTGTTTCATCTTTCAACACCTTTTACACATGGTCAATGCATCAGGAACATTTGGGGTATACTTCAGAATGCAGACTGGAGGAGCCAGGGGTTCAAACCATCGACCTGCTGGTTACTGGATGACCCTCTCCTGAGCCACAGACTGTGAAATTATCAAACAGAAGTAAAAGTCTTGTGAAACCGCTTCTGAAATCTGATTCCTGCAAACTGAGATTGTTGACTTAGCTCACACTCTTCAAACAAATTTCATTTTACCGGTGGTGATCACCACCCGAGGCAAGGTCCCTCCAAAACTGAGGGCAAACACTTGCAGTTTTCGATCCGCAGTCAAAACGTTCTTTGCACCGATGCCACTATTGAATTATTGACCAAACACCGTAGTGTACAGGACGCTGATAACCAGATCCAGACATGTGTAGCAGCGTGTGTCTGCCCTAAAGCTGCACTCTGAGAGGCACGCAGAGTGTGAAGGAAATCCTTAGAGTGTAGTACACTGACACACACACACACACACACACACACACACACACACACACACACACACACACACACACACACACACACACACACACACACAAACACACGCAAACACTCACACTTCACATCAACACAGGTGTTAACACAGCCCATTAAGTAGCTCTCCATTTCTTCAAATATTTTCCTGCCTAGTAAATGTGAGATGTCCTCCTTTGGTATGTCAAAGTCCAAAAATATGTATTAGATTTCCAGACTGTTTATAATCTGTTACTTAAAGGTGATATTAGCAGATTCATATCAATATTTGACTGAAAAAAATATTTAGATTTTTTTTTCTTTGTCGCTTTATGATTGATTCTCATGATCATGTAAAATTTTTGATACTCCAGTATTACATCCATAACGAGTGTTGACCTCTCATGGGTTATTTCTTAAAAAACCCTGTAAGAGCACATGTAGGAGCTATAGTGCCTGCTCTCTGAAGGAGGACACACAGGGAAATGGACAGGTGTCACCTTACATCAGCTCAGTCTTGTGGATCTCAGCAATCCGCCGCTCCAGCTTCTCTGAGTGCTTGGGGAAGAACTGGAACTTGGAGCTGTAGCCCTCTGGGTGTTTCCCAGGGTCATGGTCACCAATTTCGGCTGGAACACAGTAAAAAAAAAAAGAGATACAAACAAAGGAAATTTTAGGATTTTCTGTAAATACCTTTTGTTTCTAAAATCTTGGAAATGCATTGCAGCCAAACCGTTATCTTACATTTTATTTGTGTCCAACACGGTGAGCAATATCCCTTTAGGGATTTTCATAATACATGGACCGGCTGCTGGGTTGTTGAGTTTGTCTTGAGAGAGGTTTGAAGAAGTTATATCAAGACGTAAAAAGCATTGTTCCATCGGCAATAAAATTACGTGATATATTCTTTTCTGCCAAGAGCAAATGGCGACGGTTGGCACATGGCTCACTTACTGACTAAAAGGTGGTTCCATATATAAAAGTAAAAATTTGACATAAAAATGTTTGCTATCAAAAACAATTTTAGTAAGTTCAAAATATCAATATTAGTTGATTTATTTCTTTGTTTTTCATCACTCTGCCAGGGACATGTTTCTATTTCTATATGGTCGTTCTGAGAAAAGCTCACAGTACACAAGTACACAATATAAAAGGCACAAGATATTACAAGGTTTTGAATACACCTTATAACATAAATGTGCACAGTGAATAGGCCGAGGCCGACTCAGAGAAACTCCAGGTCTCAATCTAACAAAGATCCTCTTTGCATAGAAAACGCCAGCTGACTGTGGTCTATTGTGTGATATATATTTAGTCGTTTGAATACAGTATCTTTTAAAAACATAGACGAATACACAAAAATGTGTGTGGACCATTACGTTTTATAGAAGGAACTATTGTGCCAATATTTATCCACGTCTCCACTCATTAGTTGGCCTCCTGCCAGTGTTCTTTGCAGTGCTGCTTGCAGATGTTGGAGATAACACCCAGAGTGTTTGGGCTCCTTCAATGCTCTGTAGAGAGAACTCCACCAACCCAGGCAATCAAAACTAGTTTTTTGTGGAGCAAGTAGATGTAATGTATTCCCAGGTGATGTTAAACAGTGTCAAAAAGTGTGTATATAAGCCTGAAACACCTGGTGAAGACTGGCTTTATAGAAAAGGAAGGTAAGCCTATATGCTGAGGTTTTTACCAGATGAATAGATAACATGTGACAGTTAAAATTGTGAAGTGTGACTTTAACATACTGTGTCGCCTACGAGAGGAGCAAAATCATTTGCTTTTTCGTTTTCCTTAAATTGCAAGGAAAGGCTGAACTGTATTTAAATAAATGTGCTTAAAATAAGTGCTGTAGAAGTTCCAGCACCTCTGTGGACAAGATTGAGGTTTATTTGCCGACCAAATAAGCCAATATCAGCCAGTTTCTTTCAGTATATCGATGTTCTGTATGGTGGGTTAAGGACACACAAAGAAATATGTAAATCCTGGGATTGTTAGAGAAGGAAAAGGCTGGAAGGAGCTGCTTGGCAAGAATTGACAGGTGAACTGCTCCTTCTCGCCTCTCAGCATGTTGATGAGCCAAAATGACAGAAGAAGCCAAGATGTTAAACGTTTGTGCAGAACTGACAGACTCTCCGTTGAATTTGAATAATAACTGACAATATGTTTTTTTTGTGCTGTGAAGGGTTATTAAAATGAGTAATTAGTCAATTCATGATAAACACAACAGATTCTCAAGGTACTTTTCCTACACAAGCAATGAGCCTTCAACATGCTATGCTTGCACAACACCCACACAACTACACACACACACACTCTTGTTTGTTAACAAGCCAGGGTCGTATGGAAATCATATAGAGTCTACAGAAGGTCATAAACCTGAATATTACATACAATTACTGGAAATATAGTTTCAAGTGATGATTGAGGAGCACAAGTAGAATGAACAATGAACAACTAACACTGAGATTTAAAATAGCTTTTTTTAGATTAAAGCAATTCTCAATGACAAATAACATTTAACATTTAGCTGAAATGCATCAGTCAGAGTGAGCCTCTGCAACACGTGTGTTTCTAGTCAAGGTAAAAACAAGCTGTCTTGTGTGAGGTCATGTTTATGCCTTTTGGGGAATTGCTTTTAATTGCAGTGTAGCTGAAGTCACTTTTCTTAAATGATCACATTGTCGTACCTTGTAATATGTGGGCAGCCAGCAGAGCAGCATCTGACGTCTTGCACAGCAGGCGACCGTGGTACAGATCCCTCTTAACCTGCAGGAAGACGAGATATCTGTGGAGCGGGACACAAATAAACTAATTGGGGTCATTATTTAGTTAGGATCAATATATTGACAGCTGGACATTAACAACTTAATAGGAGACTGTGAGGAGAAGAAATATCTTCACATAGTAACTTTGGACTTGAGGTTCAAACAAGACAAGCCCACGTACAATCTCCCTAGAACCAAAGTGTTAGACAGAAAAACATTTTGACCTGATGGCAGTGTTTAAAAAGTCAAGGAATTGTGAATTATTTTATTATTTTAGTCATCCAACCAATACATGGTAATAACAGGCTGAAAAACATATGACCCTGTCGGCAAGATATTGGTCTTAAAAACTAAAAAATTTATAATGATATAGCTAATGATGAAGGAGCCTTTGTGTTTACCAACCTACTTTGGATGTATGATATTTATAAATATATATAATAAATGTAGGCTAGCAACAACTACTACCTTTCACAATCCATTTACAATCCAATCATAATTACAATTTAGATAATGTAATGAATGTATGATTATCAATTTGGAAGTTATCTTCTGGACCATTGGACACAGGACATTTTAGCTGCCTCGAGGCAGAACTTGACCTAAAGCTTCAGAGAACTGACAGTGATATAAAATATGATTGCTGGTTCGCACTCAAGTCCACTGGGGCAGC
Source organism: Pleuronectes platessa (assembly GCF_947347685.1). Classification (NCBI taxonomy): domain Eukaryota; kingdom Metazoa; phylum Chordata; class Actinopteri; order Pleuronectiformes; family Pleuronectidae; genus Pleuronectes; species Pleuronectes platessa. The sequence goes on from NC_070626.1 coordinate 13,282,372, forward strand.
TTGGCTGGTCTCGTCCCTCACAACCACAAATTACTTGTGTGTCCTTTTCCCACACAGCAATTTGTCCCCAAGCCGCAAAGTTATAAATAGTAAAGCAGCACTAAGCAATGCTAAACATCAAATAACAGTTAGTACCTGGTAATATTACGTGATGTCTGTAGATTTTAAATATCAGATAAGTTCATTTGAGTTAATTTGTATGCAGACGTCAGTGGGTTTAATTTATCATTCACAAAGTAAGCAGATCTCAAGAAAATAAGAGTAATGGCAAATGAAGAAACTGTACTTCAGCTGGTTCATTGCAGATAAACCAGGTAGGATGAACGCAAAGTTTTGTAACTTCACCTATATGACACTTGCTGTTGTATTTTTGTATGACTTTGACCGGAGTCAAAATTCCCTATGAGGAAACACCTTGTGATATTTCTCCCCGTTGTCAGGGCTGTCTTATAAGCCAGACTGTTAGTGTCTCTTTAAAGTTTAGGCTGATATGGTGACACTTGACCTCAGCCGAGAACAAACGCTCAGAGTAACCATCCCTCTGATCAAACAATCTTTGATATGGTAGTTTGCTCGTGTTGTTTTCCTCCTTCCACCATGTTTCAGTCCTGCATGAATCTGGAACCTGATATTTATGATTTGTGAGAGATGCCAGAGGAGCTGTGATTTCAACTGGAGATGCTTAGAACTGTGAACGTTGATGTCCTGGTGAGTTCATGATGGTACATTAGCTACTACAGCAGGCAGGGGTTATGAAATGTGGCTGGTACACATGAAACCAGTTCAATCATGAACATGTGATAATTGTTTTGTGTTCCCTCTGAACTGCGTACAGCCGCTAAAACCATTTAGCTTGAAGGCTAGCTAAATGCTGCACGTGTTACAGAGGCTCATGAAGTATGTCTATGAGGCTCTGCAGAGCTGCTGCGTCATTTCCCTGTACAACTGTATGTATATAAAATGTGTATTCACTTTGAAACGTCAATGTTGACTGTATGGACCTTGAAGTACACTGTGAGAATGACATTTACATTGATGTTGAGTTATAAAAGAAGAAAAGACTGGAGCAGAAATTATTTTGAAATGGACAAGGACATTTATTTATGGATTTTAATGAATAACTGTCTTTTTTATTGAACTAAAAAAGACAGTCTACAGCTGGAGCTTGAGTCGACATCAGTCTACATTCTCAATCTGTTCATTCACTGAAGACTGGGCAGTAGGACTTTTTGGCTCATTTAATTATCTTTTTAACGCATGTTTTATTTTCTTGGCTTATTTGAACTTTAAAAGTTTCCTGAGACCTAAGGGTTTTTGGTTTGTGATCCACAAATTACTTGGCTAGTAGAAAGTTAAGGTTTTATGAGGATATTTGTACATTTCTTTGGGGATTTTTCATCATTCTATATATTCCTAGTGTCCTACTTGGAAACTGATTTTGTGCGTTTCTCAGGGGTGGATGTTTAATGTCTACTTAAGCAGACAGAAGAGAAGATTAGAGAACAATACTTCCTGGTTCCTGATCATATACTCTGCACTATCTTAAAGGGAAAGCTGAGTGGGGTTACATGTGCAAATGAATAAATATTGCCAATCTCATTTTTCATGTCTCCACACTGGAGGCTCTAGGTTTTCTGGCTGTCTCAAGATCTTCTGGAGGGAATTTCTTTAAAAAAAATCAATTTTTTGCCTTGTGACTGTGTTCCACCTCAGAGAATCATTTCAAATCTGTCAAAAATGTTCACAGTGTGTGACAGATTAAATGATTAGATTTGAGTGTTCATTGTTCAAGGTCACAGTGGCCTCACAAAATATGTTTCTGGCCTCCTGAACATGATATCTCAAGTCTGCCAGAGGGAATCTCTTCAACTTTGGACCAGTTTTCACTTCAGACTCAAATATTAACTGATTCGATTTCAGTGGTCAGAGGTTATGTCGACCTCAGGTGACTCTGGCAAAAAAAGGTAGGTAAACTAAAACTGTACTGGTTGGTGGAGGCATACAACCACAGTGTGAAAATTCTAGATTTCTCTAAAACAAGCATTAAATAGGATCGTTAAAGCAACATAAAAATCCAGGTTTAATGTTGCTACCTGCCCATTTACTATATTTGTTTGTCTGTGAAAGCCTCCAGTCTGAACAGATTGCGGGGGATGGAGGAGCGCTCCCATGCCGGAGCTCAGCTCTATCAAAAAAAGGGTTGAATTGTGAATAAGAGATTTCATTGCATGGCAACCATTGGAGGGATGTGATTTTGAGGGATCTTTGTGAGCGCTCAGTATTTGGCACTTCCCTCACAGCAGTTTGTTCAGCTGTCAAGGATGCCACACACAATATAATAGTGGTGAGGTGCCAGATGACACTGCAGCTTATAAAAAAAACTTGAAGAGTCAAATCCCTCTGCACACAGGCTCACTGTGGAGCTCTGGATGCTGTTATGAAATTGAACTTGTGGTCTTTATTTTGTAGCTGTATTGAAACCAGCCTATCTTAACAGTTCAGACAAAAACACTGGGATTCTGATCACTTTATAAGATGGCTACTTTCACTCAAAGCAAGTTGAAGGGGAAAAATTACTTTTATTTAGTCATACAACTATTCATCTGCTGCTGTAATTTTTCAATTATGTAAAATCTGGATGCAGAGACATGAAGTCCATCAGGAAATTTTAAGATACCTTTTACGACAAAGAAGATAATAAAGAAGAAGAAGACATACAGGTATCCCAAAGCTAGCTTTGCTCAATGTCAGCATTTTTAGAATGCAATTGCAACTTCCCAAAAAATAGTGATGTATGTGGTTGTCATCCCTATTTGAGTGTAAGTTTATTAAATGCAATTCTATGTTGACTTTTCGTTTTAATAACGGTGGTCCTTCTAAAATCCAGCCCCGCACTTTACATGTTTGTCTCTGCCCTTCACTTTCTCTGTCAGTCAGTGTCAGAAGTCCAGTAGAACCAGATTTGTCTTGCTGCACAAAACTGAACTTCAACTGTGTCTCTTCTTTTTACTGCGGTCGGCTCCAAATGAAAATACTGGAAGATGACACTGTAATTTTCCGTTGCGATTTATTCTGTCTTCTTTCCTATCTGTCCTGTTTTGTCATTTTTCTAATCCCATTTCAGTGTAATCACACATTTTTGTGACCCCCTTGCTGAAATGGCTCAGGCACTTAACAGCTGTTAAGTGATTGCTTCAGACTATTTTCTAGTTCAGGACTCAGCTTGTTCCAGTCCTGTGCTCCTCCCCATCAGAAATCACTTCTGCACGGGATGTTTGATGCCAAATCACAGACAAACCAACAGGTAGCGGCTCTAAATAAATAGAACTGGGATTTCTAAGGATGTTCTCTGTGTCAGTGTTTGTCAAAATATTTACTGTCTGTGTACTTACTCAGCCCTTTCTTTATGTACTGGCGCCACAAATGTACATAATACAATTTAAAGATTAAATTTAACATCTCAAAACAAATGGCCGAATCGTGATGTATGCATAAATATTCAAGAGACCTTTAGGTTCCGTTAAATTTACTTTGCCTCACAAAACTTCTCTTTAATTTCCCGTTGACCTTTTGGCTGTCGATAAAAAACTCTATCTGTCTGTCTGGATTCTTTGTTGAGTTGCAGTTTCCTTGTCCACTATTTTAGCGACGCTTACCATATTTTGTAAATGCATGTGTGCAGATGTTGAATGAAAAATGTTTGTCTCTGAGAAGGGACAGTGGTTACCTCTGTGTATAGGTTCACACCCTCTTTGGTCCTCCAGTCAGATTAAATAGCTGTGGTCCTGAAGACGAATTGCACATTGACAAACCTTCATTCTAAAACTGCTAAGCTCCTTTGCTTTTCTTTTTTTTTTAACTGAAATGATGCAAAAATAACCTTAGTTAGAGAAGTTTTTAAAGAAAATTGACACTTGCAAGCTTTCCCAGACTCGATTATATCTAACATCTCTAACTCCAGCCTTCCCACCTGCTCTGAGCCATCTTGAAATCTTACCTGGTGATTTCCTCTCTCAGGGCAGCAGGGTCGGGGGGGTAAAACTTGACACGCAAACACATAGTGAATGGAGGCTGGGCTGCAGAAGAAAGACAAGAATTTTCAAGAATGTTCTAAAGTTGTTTTGTTATAATTCTAAAGTTGAAATCGTTATGTTAAATAGCTTTCTTGCTCCTTCTTGGCACACAATAATCTGGCATGTTATATTAGATACTTACATTTCATTTGTTTGGCAATTGACTTTGTAAACTCCAACCAGTGCTGAAAGAGACAGAAAAAGAAGATCTGCACTTTGGACTTTAGCTGCTAAACTGGAGGTACTGATTGCTCAGCACCTCAGCATGATGACTTGTAATCTGTAGCTGGAGGGCACAGCACAATCACTCCCATCACTCGGCCCTCTGTTCATTCAAGCTCCCACCAACTCAGAGAGGAGATGTTTTGAAGGAGCGCTGTTTTCTGTCAGAACGACAACCATCAAATGTCGTTAACTGGCTCTGATCATTGAGATGACGACACGCTGACGATAATGAGGCACCGCCCCCCACAATGACGCTACACTGCCTACGTCTCTCAGCTGGCTGATATCTTTCCTATGAAATATGGAGGAACATCAAAGGTGATACATTTTTAATCTCTAAACCTATATTCACAGTTCAAAAGTGCATGATAATATAAATACATAGTGTCCACTCTGCAAATTCACCCTGCCCTGTGTAAATTCCGATGATGGATATTCACATCAATTAAAGGGGCTGGTTTCTCACCAGTTTGCATAATGAACCTGCTGACTCACCAGCCTGTCCTGAATATTTATGTAGCGGGGTGAAAAAAAGTCATTAGGCCATTTAGAACTGACATTTATATCTATCAGCCTTTAATAAGGGTTCTGTCACTGTCCCTGAGATCTAATTGATAATTTGCTGTACCTGGTGATCTGCAGACCCTGTCTGTGTGGTAATGACTGACTGGGACCCGCTTTATTAATGTCATCAACCAAAGAGTATTTACCAGCCCTCTCGTCAAAGCTATGGCCATATGAATTTGGTCTCCATGAAGTGATTGGTTGTGTTTATTACTTTCCTGTGAGCATCACAGACACCGGCTGGCTTTATTTTGTTTTGGACTTTATTTATTGATGGCTATTGTGAAGAGGATTTCAACAAATACGATAAAAAGAGTTTCAGAAACTAATTTCCAAGGCTATCTTTAATTCAAGGGGATAAATGGCATATTTGTACTCATGAATTCCCAAAGAGTAAAAAGTGAAGGTCCTGTGAAAAAACAAAACTTCACAGGAACTTCACGGCCACATTATGTGACTCACTGAAATTTTAATTGGGTTTATTCTTAAAAAATAATACTTACCCTCTGCTTGTCTGGGTCAACATATCTAATGCCAAAGTAGTCTTTCTCGAGCAGGTTGAGATGATGGCAAATCAGGTCAAACAGGTACTGTCCCTTGGCATCCCGCTGGAAGAGACAGAATAAGAGAAAATGCAGTAAGTAAGTAAATACTGCTGATAAAAACAACGCAGGAAATAGAAAAACACAGGACTCCACAGGACTTCATTCTAATATTTGCATATTCACAGACACAGTTTATAAACCCCCAGCAAATCAATGGTGCATAATATATGTGAAGGCTCCACTCAAGAGTCCAGGTATACAGGAGCGACCAGCATCACACATGAGGAAAATAAAGATAAGATTTTCTAAAAATATTTAATTTGTGCTCATCAGGAAGTCCAGTCCTTTTGCAGCCTCTGAGGAGTCCAAACGTCCACCAGAAACTGTTTTGAATATTTCACCACTCTCAAGGGAGATATATGAGGACTATCAAATATTCATATCGAGGCAGCAGCCATCTGTTGAAGCTTCGAGACATTTATGCTGCAGGAAAAGACCTGAGAAAAGCAGTGAGACAAGGTGAAGGGAAAGAAAATGCAGGCCAGGGATAGGAAGCCACTGTCATAACGTGCACTACAAAAATCTGACTATTTTTTCTTCCAAGCAAAGAAACTGAAAATACATCGATATCTTCTTCTTGGTTAAATAATCTCTGAAATGGTCGCAGTATGGGGGGAGACTAAATCGTTTGTCTGATTATTCTTAAAAATAATTCAGGCTTTGACAGTAGATGAGGAGAAGACAGGCCCGTTATCTTGTAACTAACAGTTCAACTCGACGTGAGCTGTTTCCTCCATGAAGATGCATCTACCCCAAAATGGAGTCTTGATTCAGTTTGAACTGCAAAAATAAGGTGCAACACAACGAGGCTGCCACTAATACACAACAAAACGTGAACCAGTAATTGGAGTTTTGCAGCACAGTCAGCAACATTTTACAGTTAATAGAGACACTGCCATTTATTAACATAGTTGAAGTTCCCCAAAGGCTTGTTGTCTGAGGAGGAACACACCAACACTGCAGAACACAGCTCAGATTGAAAAGCAGTAACTGTAGCAGCTGGTTAAAAAGCATGTTGCTCTGATGAATAAGAGGAAAGTTGTATCTGCAGAAGGAGGAAAGTGGTCTCTGTACGAACAGAGTGGCTCAAGCCAAAGCATACCGATTCCTGGTGGCTTGCTGCTCGTCTTCCACTAGCACCCACCCTTTCCTAAAGGAAGGTGCACCTTGAAAGTGGTAGATCATGCAGACTATCACCATCTCTTAGTAGAAAATCCAAATGTGATGCCAAACCGAGGATATTATCTACAGTGATTGTTTGTGTTTGTTAGCAGTACGGTTGCAAAATTTCGGGAATATTAAAAGTTGGAAACTTTCCATGGGAATTAACGGGAATATACGGGAATTAACGGGAATAAACTGGAAATTGTGTGGGTAATTTATACTAACTGTATTTACCTTGTCATATACAGACATAAATATAAACATTTGGTTTTGTCATAGACTGATTTGGGCCCTGAGGAAACTTTGGGCACTTGACTATATGCTTCTGCATCTTTGTGTTATTCTTAGCCTAGGTCTTTGCACAGTACTTGCAAATGTGCACAGCCTTTCCTTCTACATTGGCTGGGGTGAAATGTCTCCAAACAAGAGATAGTGCACGTGGCATTGTTCTGTAGAATAAGTTGAGAAAAAAGCTTGTTAAAAAAACACTAAGCAATGCTAAAGATATTAATAGTTTGCCAAATGTTGTTTTTATTGCTCAGCGTTTAATTTGTGTATTTAATTTTTTTTTTTAAATTCCCAAAATTCCCGAGCTTAATATTCCCATAGAAAGTTTCCGAAAATTATCTGGAAATATTCCGGAAATTTTTCGCCCCTTTGCAACCCTAGTTAGCAGGATTACGCAGAGGAAACTTCTTGGAGGGTTGTGATGGGTCAGGAAAGAACCCATTAAATGTTGGTACCGATCCGAATCAGGAGGCAGATTCAGTAAATGTTGTACAAAATTTTAGTTAATTTCTCAGAAAACAATTTGTGCATCTTGTTTAGGGGATAAATATTTATGAGAATGGGAAATTTGGTTAAGATCCAAATTAAAATCATCAGAGGACTGTTGGTCCTTGGTGGCAGTATGCATGAGGATCTGTTTCTACTCTTTACTGAATATTGTTCCTGTCAGAATATGTTCTTGTGCTGCTTGTTTGGCATAACAACTCTGCTGAAGAGTGTAGCATTATCCAGACAGTTTGTCCTTATAACAGGACAGTTTAGCTGCAGGTAACAGCTGTAATGATGCTCGAGATTTGTTCTCTTCATCTCTGCAACCACACGTCCCTGCAAACAAGGCTAGATTGTCTGGTCTAAACTGTCTTGTTAGTCAGTTTCTCTTGTAAAGTGCCTCATTATGCATCATCTTTTCTTGACAGTCGCTATGATGCTGGTCAGTGATCATCACACATCATAATAATAATGTGTTTTTCCTTCACCCTGACTGTGACCTGACAGGCAAACAGCTGGAAAGGACCGCCATGAAGGACAAGATTGTCTCTGTTATTTTCTTTTATCACAAAAAATGTATTGCAGTCATGAGAATTACTTTTTATTGGACTGAGTGTCCTTTTTGGATTCATGATTCAGCTCAAGGGCTGTATGTGGGGTTCTTGATCCCTGTTTTATGTCTGGAGAGGATCTCTTTTAGTGTTTATCACAACGGAGATTTGTGCATGCCAGCATAGTGAGTGCCTGCACATCCAGTGGAAAGTTTCCTGTATCATCTGTACTATAGATGGAGGATTCAGCTTTTCCCTCCCCAGTGGTAAAGGACACAATAAAATATCCTACTCTGCCTTTTAGAAGAGACACTGCATTCAAGCAAGTGACACCAAACTGCACAGTCAGAGAAAATCAAACGCAGATATATGAGAACGGAAGGGGGAACAGAGAGGAGAAAGACTAAACCAAAAGAAGAGAGGGAAAGAAGAGAGAGAAAGGGGAGAGATACAAATGAGGCCAGGTGACACTGATCTGTCCTTGTACAGCACATCACAGCTCAGCAATCAAAAAGAGAACAAGAGAAAACCTGCACTGAGGGATCAGTCCATGTATGAACCATTTTCAGATACGACCCCTGTTCAGATGCATTAATGATTTCATGTCGTCATGATAACTCATTCTGAACCCAGGTAGCATCATATTCTGTGGCTCCTTGTGACATCATTTGATTGAATCTATACAGCACATATTGTGAATACATTTCAAAACCAAAATGTAACTGAAATCAAATCAAATCTTTGCAGATTTAGAAAAATAATGGTCTAATATAAGTCTGATGATGAACCTGGGAAAGAAGTGTAAGAATAAGTATAACTTAAAAGAATATATATTACATTAAAATACATCACAGAAACAGCATGTATGTATTAATTAAGTGAGGGGATGGGATTCATTAAGAACAAATGTCTGTTCCTGGTGTTTTTTAATGAAATATTTGCCAAAGAAATTGACACGAAGAAGAAGAATAATTGCACTTTAACCCTTGAGATACAGATACATTATATTGGTCCCACACACATGCACACACACACGACATGCAAGGGGGGAAATTTATTTTCTGCTATGACCCATCTGGTGTGCACAGGAGGACACACAGAGCAGTGGGCAGCCATACACGGCGCCCCGGGGAGCAGGTGTTAGGGGAGTAAGGTGCCTTGCTCAGTGGCACTTAGACAGTGGGGTGGGGTAGGCACTTTGACAGTGTGGAAGAGATCCAGGTGTTGTCCATCCAGGTATGTTGTTTTTGTTGTCACTCCATGGATTCGAACCAGAGACCACCGTCGGATTTTCTGCCCATAGTCCGACTTCCTGCCACTAGTCCCCCGTCTCTCCCTCAAAGCAACTCAACCAAAGCCCAACCCCCAAAAAATCTATCAGCTCCAGTTTTGTAAAGCAGTGCACCACTGGCCAGACCTTTCCCTGGCTGCTGACCCTCCATCGCCTCTGTCAGTGTGTCTGTATGTCACTGTCACCACACACACCAGGACACATCAGTACAAGCCTGTGCCCAGCCCCACAGCAAAAATAGGAACAAACGCATCCATGTTCCCGCACACAGACACACAGAGACAAACACACACACACACACACACACACACATACACAGACACAGAGGATTAATCCCTCTTGCTTGTCTGTGGTACACCTGTGTAACCTCTAGATCCACGACATTTTCAGAGCCTGTACCCCCCACTCACTCCATCTGCTGTGCGCTGTAGTGTAAACTACAGAAGGGCACCCAAAAAAAACTTCCTAATTAATCACGTTGTGCTCCAGCCTCCTATGTGTGCGTCATTATGTTTGTATATGAAATGGCTAAATTTTTGTGTGTGTGTTTGTGTATGAGAGAGCTAATAACAACAACAACAAGAGAAAGACAGGGCAATTTATTATAGAGCAATCTTTCAGCAAATAACTGAAAAAGGATCAAACGCATTAAAAGAAAACACCAATGAACTAGATTGGCACTCAGTGGAGTGCATTCCTCTGCAAAGGCACAACAGCCCCTTAAATTCAAGCAAGCTGCCCCAAATCTGCACCGCTCATAAATATCAGTCCCCTAAACATGCCTGATTTCTTTCATCAAGATCCATGAATTATTCACTGAGAAAACGGTGAAAATGTTTAAAAAATCCCAGTTTCACAATGTTAAAGAAAGTGAAAAAGAAATGTGCACCCCCACAAGTCTGGATCTACACCAATATTGAATAGGTTCTTCCTTGACCCAAACCACATCCTTCCAGTTTCGTGGACATTTGCTCTGTAGTATTTGTGTAATCCAGCTAACTAACAGACAAACAACAAGCAAATGCCAATGAAAACATTACTTTCTTGGTGGAGGTAAAAATAAGAAAGGATGAAATGCCTTAAAAGAAGCAAGCTCTCACCAGCTGCAGTGCTTTTTACAGCAGCAGCTCAGTTTAATCAAACCAAGTTTCTACAGTGGGTTTATCAGCTGTTACAACAGAATTCAAACAGTGTGACTCAATGAAGAACTTGTAAGTCTTCTATTGTGCATTACAATGAGAGCAGGCAGTCCTGTTGTTGCAGGTTATTTACCTGACGCTGCACTATGAAGCAGTGTGTGGTTATGGGATCGATACGCTAACTTTGCCCTGCAGTGCTCATTGTCTGCCACGACTAATCAGAGACGGAATAAAGCGGCACAGTTTCTCTTGCACATATGTGCAGCTGGACGAACACTTGTAATGTATATGTGGTGTTGTGTTGCTTAATGATGAGACACACTGAATTTCCGAGGGCTGACCGGGGCTCCCCTGGGACACTGAGGCAGCTCTGAGGCAGAAACATTATTGATCTGGAGCTAAGCGTTCTTCAACATCCTTATGAGACTTTACCTAGAGCCAAGCTGCAATACACTGCTGGCTGCCCCGAGGTAACTTTATATGTGTGCAGTTAAAACGATTTTTTATTGTTTTTGAGTGGATAAACTGAAGATCTATTATGTGGTTTGTGGTCATGCGATTTCAGAGTGGGAATTGCTTCTCTCACAGTTATCTCTCCCTCAGGTTTTGTCGCTGCGGAGGAAATAATTAGATCCATGCTATCTTTGGATTAAAACCCCTTTGTTGGAAAAACACCAGGAAATATGGAAATACAAGATCCTAGAGTTTAGATAAATGATCACACACTTAAGTATGTATACATTAGGCTTTGGAGTGTGATACATAATTGTTTTATACTCCACATAAGGACTGTACACTGACCATTGTGTATCATGAAGACATTCTTAATGAGGTATCCCATTGTGCTTATACCTGTTCCCACACCTTAATCTAAATAAAACACTTGCTCTCGCATTAGCCAACATTTTTTTATCATAAACTTTTAAATTATGAAGACAAATCTAAGGCTCGAAGTTTGCATGCGGCTCTTCAGGACTGTAATAAGGCCACAGTAATTGGGCTTTAAAAGAGATTTATGGAGCTGAGTTGTAATCAGTAATGCTATGTCACATATCAGAGTAAACAAAGTGTGGCTTGCAAATTGCCTACTGTCATCTCCTCACACTGTTGTGTCGAAAATTGGAAATAAATGAAGCTAATAATAATAGTAATAGCTTGAATTTCTATAGCGGCTTTCAAGAGACCCAAGGACGCTTTCTATGTGTCCATGGGGACATATGTAAAGCTAGTTGTAGTCTCACCCAGTTGCCCAAACAACTTCTCAGAGTAATTTATTTAATTCGAGTGCCACACTTTTCTGAGGTTGTAACATCTCTTACTGAAATAAGATGATATAATCTTTAGGCTACATCAACAAGTTAAATTGATTTATATTGTGATAAACATATCTGCAGTATGAGTTTGCCCAGCTATGAGCAAAACCACCTGCATTTTAACCACCAACAAACAGCACTGTCCCCACAAACCCTTTGTACAATGCCATATTATGGCACTGTGCATGCTGGAAGCCTTGTATAATAAGTATAATAAAATAAAGAAGCTGGGCCATGATTACCATGTCAACCTCCATTCACTTCACAGAGAAGTCATTAAGGTTGGATGTTGGATTCATATATCTTCCCTGATCAGGACAAATGGATGGCCTGGAGGCCCTGTCCTCTACATATTGTGTGCTAGAGTGTATGGGTTTGCGTGCCCCTTTGATCATAACTGAACTCAGGAGACAAAATAATCTCCAGTTACAACTCATGGATATGGATTTAGTAGAGGTGGGTCAGGCTATAGCATCAACCTTAATCAGTGATGCAGCACGATTTGAGGTTGAAAAAGTAACATTTTGGGTGTTTTAGAAAGAGAAGGCCTTGAGTATACTCCCTTTAATCAGCTTCCCCTGAAAGTATTAGAGAGTAAAGTGTCATTGTTGGTTCAACTCAAGAGGAAGAATCTATTCTTTTGTGGAACAAGTAGATCCACAGGACACTGGAGGAATCAAAGAATTACAACCAGTCAACACATACTTTGTGAACTTAATGAAGGCTTACAGTCCCTACTCCCTTCCCTTGAGGGGTCTAGTTGAGGAGTAGTTTCAGAAATATAGGATCCATTGTAAGGCTATACTGACCGGTAGTTTTTCACTGTCAGTATAAGGAACAGGGATTTTCAAAAGGTGCTGCTGTCTGTCAGGGCTTCAACTTGCTGACAAAACAAATGTATGATTCATTTTTAAGGAAACAATTTCAAGGTCCAGCGTGCAGTGTCTCAGGGTCACAGGGTTGTTTGCGGCTGTGTGCGAAGCAATTGGAATAAGGATTGGCTCCTCATTGTCAATTTCCTGGAAAAGTGGGGGTTGGTAAGAAGTTGCTGAAGGTGTTAGGTGAACTTGCAGTGGATTCTTGTGGTGAAGAGTAAGCGTCTAAGAAAAAGCTCTCCGTACACATGTCAATTTATGATCTAATGTTTAGGGAAGAATATTTCACCTCAGAGTTTCTGGGCACATTCCATCACAGGAAGGTTGAAGAACTCAGAAACCAGTATCTTTGTATTTTAAGTTGCAAGAAGCTAGTTGAGGTGGTTCCAGAATCAATGGGTATGAGCCCCTATTTTGGAAATTTTAAGGTAACTGCCAGTTGTATTAGCTGTTAGGTTTAAACCAGCATTAAGGGTAGTGGCAGTCAGTGTAGTGTCGTTTTGTGCACCTGTTCATCAACTACTGATGTTTGTTGTTAGTCTTCTGTGATTTGTTAATGATAAGAGTAAGACAAGTTTGGAACAGCTGCGATATTAGCCGCAGTGAGATATCTCAAATGAGATCAGTGCAGGCCTGTCAGTGGGAGAGGAATGTATTAAACAAGCAGAGGCCTCTAAGTGCTTTGTGGAGGCATGCGCAGCGTTTCATCACAGCAACAATAAAAGTGATAAACGGAGAGCTGGAAATAACCCAGACTGGGGCCATATGATCACCGTGGTCCTTAGCGAAGCGTCAGTGGTGGCACGCCGCTCTCAGCACGCCCAGGCCTTGCGTCATATTAATTATTGAGACAGGTTCCATATCAGCTTGGGAAATACCACATCAATAAGTGATGCTGTAACTTTGAGCTAGAGGATGGAAATTGCAACAACTGAGCAAATGGACCTGAAAGGTTACTGCTTCTATAGCAGCTCCTGCAAACATTGGGGCTTAACAGTGATTTTGTTTGCGTTACATTACGGTACAGGTCTGAGCTCCTGGGTGGCAGGGGATTAAGTTGAGGAATAGTTATTTGATGTTTTTAAACAACACCCGCTCCTCGGGGGCTCAACGACAGGGTGGATAGTTGGTATATCTCAGTTCTCTAATGCTTTGATCTTTAACCTGATCTTCACTGATGTTTAAGTTCTTGCCTTTGATACTGCCAGCAGGAAAGCCTGTTTACAGGCTTACTATAATCGTTTCACATGGTTACTTTCCATCCTCCGGAAAGCAGACGTACATGTATAGGTGAAAGACTGTAGTGGATGCTCCTGTCAGTCGGCAGCTGAATAGTTTAAGAAGATTTACACTCAACATGGCTTTCCTCTGCTCCAAGAGGAAGTAATTCATATGTTTTATAACAACACTGCCTGCAGATTTGCGGAGTAGCTTTTCATGGTACATAAATATTCACATGCATTTATGTGCTTTATGTAGTTCACAAAATGTCACAAATGCACACATGAATTTATGTGCCGTATGACTTCAAATGTAATAAAGAGCACGAACCAGAACAGGGAAATAGTGCAATCCAGCACATTAGTATATAAACCTGAATAACATTGTGAAGTGTACAGCTATATTCATACAAGATTACTTATGTAAGTAAAGTAATTAGCAGAATATGAACAGTGAAGGGGTCAGCACTGTTGCCTCACAGCAAAAAGGTTCCGGTTCGAATCCTGGTTCAGGCTCATGTTCTCATTGTGTCTGCATTGGATTTCTTTGGTTACTCAGGTTTCCTCCCACAGTTCAAAGAAATGCAGAACGTTGGTCATTTGGGATTGGCTCAAGTTTGGTTCCAAAGGTGGAATCAGGCGGAAAGACCTAACCTGGCTCTCTCAAAGGTTAAAGAATAAATCTACCAACACTTGTAAACTCCAGTGATGAGTGAGTTTATAACTTTCCTACAGCATTGCATTATTAAATCTCCTTCAGAATAAAGTACTCAAAAAACCAAAACTTTGCAATGGTTCAACAACAGGCTTTCACCAGATAAGAAATATACCTTCTGTGAAATGCACCTTTTCCCCTTCTTTCTTATGTGCTTTCACATGCTCCTACAAACCCCTCAGCTGCTGCAAGGAAAGACAGTGATCCTCTTAAAATGATGTTCACTATCAACAGGCTTCCATCTGATTGCTCTTGAAGTGGCCAAGTGGGACTCACTGACGCTTGGACTAGTTTCACAGTACCTCCGAACATGGGTAAATCCTGTCTAATTCAAATAGAGGCTTTCGCTCCTGAGGGCTCCATAACAGGATACCAACCTGGGGAAGCCGGCCCAAGAGCAGGAAACCTGTGACAGTTTTAGGGGAAACCATACAAGTCTAAGCTTAAATGCACTGTAGAGGGATGTATTTATAGGTAGAAGAAAAGTGAGGGGAGGGGTTAATGCATTGGACAGAGGAGAGGAGAAGTAAAGAGAAGCACAAGAACACAAAAGTAAAAGCGTTACAAAGTGTCTTATTGTCCCAGGTGAGCAAACTCTTAGGCTTTTGTCCAGGAAAAGGGCAGCGATGTGCATATACATGAAATGAAGACATGTCCTCTCTGTCCTACCTATAAGCCTCCGGCTCGAGGGACTGAGTAGTGCACTTACTCAAGAAACTTAAATCTTTACATCTAAGTCAGGAAATTTGCAATTTGCATCCTATTTTCCTCCGGGTTTGTCTGCAAAATTATTGAAGGATTGAAGGATCGCAGAGAAAAACATTAAACACTTATTTGCAAAAGTTTCGTATTCTTAATGATGTTAATGACGAGGATAACCTATACCTTGAAAAATGACGTGGGTCATGTTTTGTATTCTGGTTTCTGTAACAGATGAGCTCTCACTTGTAATGGAGAGAGCTGCCTTTGTTATTTAGTAGAGCATGGCTGGTATGACATTAACAGATATGACATTAACAGATACGCCAAGGACAGAAGACACAGAATCAATAACACTGGCACCTCTGGGCATATGATGCCATGTCCTTCAGCAGAGATAGTACACATTCCCTGGAAACACCTTGGTATCTGTGGGGGTCCTGTCTTGTTTTTTTTCTTATTATTTTCACACATTAACTATTCATACAATTTTTGCTACCAGACCATTATGATGTATTCTGTAGACTGTATATAAAGATGTTTGGAGAAATGAAGCTACAATATTTCTTATATGGGTGCCACCATGTTATCCTCTGGCGTCATTTGGAGTCTACATAGTAGTAAGCGTGATGTGGAACCACAGTATAGAGGTCCCGCCAATACACGCTCGACCAATGGTGAGTTATTCTCAGCTATCAATAATGAACTTTCACCCAATAAACATGAATACTTGAACATACATGCGATAAGGACTACCTGAAATGTTTGAAACAATCTTTGGGAAAAATGTACTTTTACTCTCTAGTGTAGAGTGTACTCTCATGCCTCATCCACTAACATGGAGGATCTGAATCTGGATCAATCTTTCAATTTTCCTTCTTGCGATTAAATAACCTGCGATCAAAGGGCATTTACTATGTTGTAAGAACTCATTCATCAGTCAGGATCCAATATAAGGGTCGGGTTCCCTTGTAAATATTTCATGTGCATATAAACAATTGATCGCCAGTGACGTTATTTCCATTTCCAAGCAGCACAGAAGACATGTCAGGCCTCCAGGTATAGCTAGCACATTATCTGTCTCGCATTAAAATATCACTGTCATTCTGAGCAGGGCCTTTTAAGAAATGAGGGGACACTGTAAATTGGATTCACTAAACTGTGCCAAAATCTGGAACATTGCTCCTGATCACTAGAGACTCTCTGCAAATAGAAATGTAATGACCTCCACACTTTCATTTCTTTATAGCTTTATTAGGTTTTCTGCATGAGACTCACTTAAGTCCTGAAGCTCATTTGAACATATCTGCAAGTACTAACCATTAAACCTGTGATCCCTGTTGTCTCCATTTGTTGTTTCAGTTTTCTAACTAGATCAAGAAGCTAAATTAGATTTTTCCTGTATTTTCGTCCTGCTGTATCTGGGAGACAACAATACAATAACCGGTTTTGTCATTGTATTAGTCTCTGCTTCACTCGGTGCAGCTTAAGCATTACTGAAAACACATCCGTTACCATCTGGTGTCTGTCAGGGTGTAAAGCGATGGTGGTAAACTCAGACATCTGCAAGACAGGCTTCAATAGAAATCGTGTGACAGCAGAGCATGCTGAGGGCTTGCACTCAAATAAAAATCAGGTAAACAATAAACCATCATTCATCTTCTATCTAATTATATGAAAGTATGACGTCTGCATAGTAATGGAAAGCTGGTTCTTCCAGGAGCCCTTGTGATTGTAAGATAATAAGGGTTCACAATGCAAACCTTTTTCCATAACAAAGGTGAACCTAGTGCTGGTGCTACTGTTGGTTGGTAGTTGGTTCAACTTGTGAACAGCATGTTGTTCAATGGACTATAGGCACCATAGAGCCACCTCAGTACATCACCGTATATGTCTCTGATTTCCACATAATTTCCAATAGCAACCAGCTTGAAGAGCAAAGCTATCAAAAAGAGTGGACTACAGCATCTCCTTTCAAGTGTTTGTCCTAGCTTTGTAAACATATCTATTATCCTGCTGCAGACATCTCTCTCTGTTTATGATGCTCAAACACATGCATATGTGACGCTCCCTCTAGTTTGGTCTGCTCTTCAGCTGATGACCACAGAACAGGGAGACAGTTTGTCTCCTCCATGGAGATGCTGCTTCGCTTTGGCATCAATGTAAAATATTCAGACTACACACGGCACGATTTTCTTTTTTAAAAGGGTGGGTCACAATGTTTTGGTCGGTCTCATTGGTCATTGATAATTTGTATAACTTCATCTATAGCTGTGGTATCATCCTTATTGCAGAAGTAGGACCAAATCATTCACTCTGCCATAGTGAACATGATTTAATCACTGTGTATATATTTGCATAAGACATCTGAAGAAAGTATAGGCAAATAAAGAATAAAAAAGAGACCTCCATGCAGGTCTTCCCCCCTGTCTAAATTCTAGAGCCATTTAAAAAACGACCCTATGGTGGCAGTGGCTTCTTTGTTCTATGTTCATGCAAAGGGCAAGTAATAAGTCGGAGGTAACAGCAGTAAATGCCCTGAGGTCACTTTACCCGACAATTACTCAGCTTCCTGGGCCTTATAATGGTCGTCCATTAAAAAGATTAACTCAAGGAGCCCTGCTAATACATAGATGTTATTACTTGGCTGAGCGACCATTTGGCTTGCCGTGAAAAGGTAAGCGATATGACTCAATGCATGAGATTGTGGTCGAATTAGTGAATGTAAAACCCAACTACACACCATTTTAAAGATTTGCATACAAATGTAACGTCGCATGTAGAACACAATGCAAAAATGTATATTCTGGAATGAAGATTTAACAAGACCTCAGGATACATATCTAGATTTGATACAAATTCAAATATTTCTCTCTGGAAACTCGTGGCTGAATGCTGTTAGCTGCATTGAAGGTCAGGACTGTAAGTTTAGAGCTCTGACACCACAGACAGTGGGTCGTTCTGTAGAAAGTGCTAACAGGCAATACTGCTGCCCTGACCGAGCAGTGAGCAGGTCAAATGTGTTACTGATCGTGGCCCATGATGGGAGTTGGCGCCCCGCATATGCTGCACTTGCACCCAGTTAAGGATTGAGGAGAGCGAGGTGGGGATTCAGAGTTCACACACTCGGGCAGTTGGGCACCAGCTCTATCTTAAAGCTCTGCTCACACATGCACATGGTAGTATTATCATATTTCATCATAGCACCAGATGGTGCACACACATAGACGGACATAACCCTCAGACAATGTAGTGGCCATGTATTCTCCAGACACAAAGGTTTATCATTATTTCCTCATACTCCACAGAATGCACCATCAATGCATCAAACTTGGATGAATTGGTTTATCTCCTTTGGGGACAATGTGACCCCCAATGAGCTGTCATAACACTCAGGATGCTGCCAGAAGGATTTGGTGAATGAGAAAACTGAGCCAGAGCAACAGTAAAACAGCTTCCCTCTTCTACCGATCTGTTGATGAAGGCAGCTGGTCTAAAGGCAAACAGGAAACCTGAGAAAACCTGAGAATGAATTGAATATGATCGCAAGAGTCTTGACCTTGTTCTTCTAGCTAAAAAGACGGACAGGGCTGGTGGGTGTGGGTGTGGTAGTCATGTTGTGGGGACTAATATCTGTTTACACAGTAACATTATGGAGACCAGCTCCCGCGAGGGCACAAAAATGTCCAGATTTCATAGATTATTAAATGTCAAGGTGGAGATATCTTTCAGGTCAGGTTAATGTGAGGCAAGTATTTGTTATGTTCAAGTCATTAGTAAATGAATGTAACTGAATATTCTAGTGACATGAAGACATAACTGTATGTGTGTGTTTGTTGTTTGCATCAATCTTTATTTCTGAAATGCTCAGTAGCTTATTTCACATTTAGTTTTTCTTTCTTCCTGTCATCTATTACTGTTAAATTTAAACTTTTTAAGACCCATTTCACATTCCAACCACCAAAAGTATTGATTATGAATGAATAATATATAGATTGATGTTTACACTGTCATATTTTTCAATTCAATCACGATCATGTTTCACAAGAAGATTTTAAATGATCTAAATCTAAATCCCTGCTGAGAGCAGGGCAGTTTTACTGCACAGGCGAGTGCGAGATTAAAAGAAAAAAACATTCGGCTGTGGTTGGTACATACAGAGCTCCTGAGTGGCAGGATAAAGGACACTCGCACTATGACCAACTACACAGTACTTTCAAAACCAAAATGACAGGATAGTTCAGAACTGCACACTCTGAGGTCGAGACGACTGTAAATCCTCCAGCACCAGTAGCTGCGTGAAACAAGAAGAAGTAACGACGGCTTTTACTCAGAGGTAGATCTTCAGTAGTTATCTCGACAACATTAGTGAATTTAGTGAAGAAATACTGACAAACCTAAACTAATTAACATAATCAGGTGTAATACCAGTGTTACAAATGTCCCCTATAAGCATCCTAGACTCAGAAATCCCAGAAACAGATGGTGTTTGTCAGCAGATTATTTACACAGTGAGGTGAGAAAGCCTTTTACTTTACGTGGAACGATTATTTCTAACTTATGATGACTTTAAATGCCACTATTCTTAAAAAACATTCAAATCTGCTGCTTTTCTAGGGTCACTTGTGTCCTTCTACTAACCAACTGTACACACGATACTACAATATTATGCTTTCTAGTGTTTTATCCCTGTGGGCATGCATGGCCCTCTCTGCTGTATTCATCTCATCCATATAACCACAGCATATGAACAATGATTGACTACCCACACATGACCTTTAACACAGCATATACGCACAAACATAAAAAACACAGTGTATCGCACAGTGTGAGATTCTGAAGCTTATAGAGTTGTGTTCTGAAATAAGTCAGTGGACCACAATAGAGAATAACAAGCTCATAATCTCATAAATCATCCATGAAAACTCTATATTCGGCCTATATCGAGCACAACAAACAATTTCTGACAATGTGTTCATATAACTTGCACTTGAAAATTCTCCGTTGATTTATGCACTGAGCAGTTGAACATGCATAGCAGTTTATTTTGCAGCAGTAACAGCAAACAATATGTTTCTATGTTAACAACAATCATTTGATAATAGAGCCGGAGGCCAATGAAAGCAACAGGAAAAAATATATATTCATTGAATAAAAGATTAAATGATGTATTACACTGCATTGGCTGATAAGATATATGATTATTGGCACAGTTTCAAAGACCAGCGCAAAGTGGTAGGTCCCATGCCAATCGCAATATCCACAGATTGGTTTGGTGAGGGGAATAAAAGTGGATTTTAGTTCAGACAAAGAAGCTCATGCAAAACATTGATGCATGTAAGACTTACAATATGTCCACAAATATAAATCATCACCATTATGGTATAGTCCACATATTTTTAAGTAATTATTAAAAGAATAGAAATAGTAAAAAACTAAACTATTGCTGAGTTGCTTTTGAAGATATGTGTAACAACTCCTCAACAGCTGACAGTGAATTAAGTTGACAGCAATGAGAAGCATGGTGTCTCTACAACTGCAGAGTTTGCACAAGACAAGTGGTCCTCCTGTCTCTTAAGGGATAGTTCAGCGAAAAATGAAATTTCACTCTATCTACACAGCACTATGCCGATGGAGGGGTGAGTGAAGTGTTTGAGTCCACAAAACACATTTTGAGTTTCGGGGATAAACAGTGTTGCAGCCAAATCCAAAGCAATTGAAATAACTGGTCCCCAATTCTTCAAACGTAAACACATAAAATGCCTCCATACTGCTCCTGTGGTTTCATCCAAGTGTAGAGGTCATTCGCACCATGTTTTTAGTCTAAATGTCTTCTGATATCCTCCGTGAAGCCATATTTGCAGGCACACACTGGAAACACAGTGCACACACTGCATAAAAGCTCTGTCCTAATGGTGAGCGTTAGCATCGCTACTTCAGGTTCAGTCTTTCAGAATTAAATGGAACCGTTTCGAGTCGAATTTGAATGTCGGGGCTTCCGGACACTTGGATGACACCACAGGAGCAATATGGAGGCATGCTGTTTTTTATGTTTGAAGAAGGAATCCCCAGTAACTTCAATTGTTTTGGATTTTTCTGCAACACTGTTTATCACTGAGACTCCAAAAGTGTTTTGTGGACTCAGACACTTCATCAACCCCACCATCGGA
The DNA here is from genome assembly GCF_947347685.1 of Pleuronectes platessa. NCBI lineage: Eukaryota > Metazoa > Chordata > Actinopteri > Pleuronectiformes > Pleuronectidae > Pleuronectes > Pleuronectes platessa. The sequence continues at coordinate 13,303,753 of NC_070626.1, forward strand.
ACAGTGGTGAGTAGATAATGAATGCATTTTTATTTCTCGGTGAACTATCCCTTTAATAACTCACACCAGAACTGATCCGAGAAATGGAGGAGATATAAGGAGAGTTTGCTTTAAATTTAAAACAAATGGCCATGAGGTCGAGAACATGAAAGCTCCCACCAAGCAGGTTTTTCTTCAGTCTGCTCCACCTGCTGCAGGACAGTGCTCTGAGGGTTTAACCTTCCCAACAACGTTTTTTCAGTTTATCCACTGGCCCATTTCAAGATGGAAAATGAACTCTTCCCTCTGATAATGTAGCAGTTTTGTCCCTCCAAGTATCTTAAGGCTCTTGTCTGCTTAACATTTGGAAACGCTCACACAATTGATGAAAGGAAGGAAGGAGTGCAGAAATGCCAGTGAGAGATCAGGGATGTTTCTCATGATCAAAGTGATGGAAAGCCAGCTCATTCACACAGAGAGCAGGCTCGGTGCATAAAGAGTACTGAAGATGAGCAGAATTATTTTACTGCTTTTCCCAGACTCGAGGAAACTGACATTTCATTGTATTTTATTTCCATTACACATCCAGCTGTCTTTTATATAACACCTTGTACAATTACATCCTGCAGTACAGACTTATATAGAACCAATGACGTCAGAGTATTTGTAGACACAGATGAACAGCACATCAGCCTCCACTGGCTCCAATTGACTGCAAAGCTCATTCAGTTACTAGTGCAATCTAGAATTTGCACTAGTATCCTGAGATGAGCTCAGTCGTCTTTCATGGCCGCTCTCATCCTCCTCCAGCTCTGTCACATTGCATCTACAGTGTCAGTGTCCAGAGCTACTGCAAACCAACTCATAACTGCATGAAGGTCTACTCACATCACATCAATATATTCAGCCTGCTGGATTCCATTAGCACAAGAGCCTCTGACATGAGCACACACACAGACACACACACACACACACACACACACACACACACACACACACGCACACACACACATGTATGTCTCACAAAAGTAGAAAATTAGCACAAATTACCATTAAAATGTCACTTAACCTTTTTGCATTAAATTGAAAAGCTAAACAGAAATAGAGCAATGTAACATAAAAAAAAGTTTCAGGGTATGGAAACATTTGATATGAATAAGATATAATTGATAAATTATGTCAAATTAGCATATAGTACTTTCCATGATGACGTCATCATATAGAAATCTCTAATGCATTTACAATAAGACAGTCTCTCTTTGGCCTGAGAGACGCAACCCAGGGGAAAAAGTCTCTTAGGTCGTCATTGCACCACACTGCTGCTTGATGAGCTTATTGCTGTGAGTGCAAAGTAAGAAGTGAAGCTGACACACTAAAGTTGATGCAAACGGCAGCTTTAAAATGGAGCATTGTTCGCTGGCTGCGTACACAATCCCAGTGGCCTGCATCTATCAAGAAGGATGCAAAGGAAGCCAGAAAACAGGGTTTTGCTGAGTCATCAAAATACAACTCAGTTGCAACCCAGCAAGTGTGCCAGCTGGAAATAAACATACACATTCAGTATCAAAAGAAAAATGAGGACGAGCCAGACTATTACACCAAGTATGGCTGCATTTATTAATACAGAACTGAAAACACCATCTGCTAATACAGAGTGGTTTCTTTTTAATTAAGATGTAATGGCAGAGATGGAGACTAATGTTTCTGCATCACAGTTTTTTAGAAAATTCCTCGGCAGGTGGTTTGCCTCTCTGCTGAAGTGAACCGACAAAACATCTACGCCACCATAAATTTAACATGACTGGATCCAGTTTGCAAAACATCACTTGGTACAGGGGAAATGAGCCTAAAATATTCTTCAGTCTCCTCAGGCTTGATCTAATCTTAGATCATCATTTAAAAAAGGGTAAAGGGTTTATTACAGAGGCCAAGTAAGAACCAGATTTGAAGACAGACTGCAATGCATTTACTTTAACACAATTCCCATGCTTTGCAAGGGCTTCTTATTTCCAGGCTGCAAGAATAAAAGGTTCATAACTACTCACATTTAATAATAGTGGCGCTGGATACAATTCTGGGACTGGACCACACACATCGAAAAAACAGCGGACATAAAAACAGAAGCTAAGGCACATGCATGCATTGACGCATATTTGAAGTCATGCAAATGCAAATTTGAAAACACACAGATCTCAGAGTCGGGGCCTGGAGGTATAAGAAGATAACGGATAAGCCGACTCCTGACAGTTGGTGTGTCTGAGGGTTATTGTAAGATTATTGGTTTAATTTCACTGAAATAAAGAAAAATTACACTTTAGGCCGACATTTAAGTGAAAATCTATGCTTCGTAATTATTGTTATTATTGTACCTGCTGTTCAAAGCCTCACTGGTGAGGCAGCACCTTCTCCATTGCTGCCAGAGGCAAACAGCAGCCTGTGACAGGAACAGCACTGCTGCAACAGCATTCGCGATCCCAACACATGGCGGAGGAGACAATTAGCTGCAGAGATTCACCGAGCCCCCGAGAGGACAGCAAGAAGTCATTCTTATTCATGTCACACAGACCTGAGCTCAACAAAACATGCCTCACACGAACCACTCTCTGGCAGAAAGGAAAACAAGCTTAAGCCATGATTCGTATTGTTTATGTCTTGGCCCCACGCAATGTCCGACAAGAGAGAGAGTTCAGGGAGCGGATGTCATCACTCAGGACACCTTCACAGACAGCAGCAGCAGCAGCAGCACGCTACTACTGTTTCTCTTTCTGTTTGATGATTCATTTTTGGTTTGCTCTGTTGGTTGCTTAGCTCCTAGCCTTGTGAAGTTTTGATTTGCTTTTCAAACTACAAATGACTGACAGTTTGTAAGGCTGCCAGATTAAGTCTGAAGTCTTAAGTGCAGCCTGATAGAGGAGGTCAGTCTGCCCGGAGCTGCAGGTCAGACAGAGCTGGATATAATCACACAGGGGGTCAAGCTGGCTCATTTCACAGGGTGGGGCTTGATGCTTCATGTGTAAGCTAAGCCTCTTCTGAGGGCACATGCCCAGCTAAACCAAACAGCCACACCAGCCTCCCCTTGGAGGCCAACGTTAGCAGTGCCAACATGGGTAAAAAGCTCAGGCAACCAGTGCCAAACTTTCAACTCACCAGGGGAGTAAGCCGTCCATCCTCCTGAGTGTGTGTCCTAACAAGAGCCAGGCGCAAAAATTTAGAGCAGAGAAAACACACTTGAAGGGGATTTAAGAGCTATCTATAGGGACTGATCGATAGGCTTTTTTGTATTGCATCTGTTTTGGCACTTTATTGCCCCTCAATGTCCACTTGTGAGAGCTTTTGATATTTCTACTGTTCTATTTGAGACATTTGGTATAAGAAGTAATTTCCAAGAAAGGAGGTATGTGTTTTAACACATTAGATATTATAAAGAGCATAAAAAAGGAAAACAATAATTGACACATGCATTTATATTGAGACCTAGGTTTAAAAAACACTCCTCAAACAAAGTGAGGGATATCAAAGTGATTGGGAATCAATGTCACCTACTTTTGTGCAAATGTAAGTGACGGCAGGTGAAACGGGGAAGAAAAAGCAAGACAACCCTCTGTATCATTATTGGAGTGAGTCTCTGTGGCTTTTAAATGCTAATTTATTTTTAGATGCATTCTGAATGTCATTGACCTGGTTGGCCATGGAAAGGCTAACGCTAACTCTTAACCGGACATCCAAATTACCCCAACACATTACAATTAGTGCCTTGGCAATGCCCTTGCAATGCACAGAACTATTACTTGAAACATTATGGATTTGTTGTGATTAAAACCAGCATCAGACTACTGTGGTAAAATTAGTTTTCAAGAATAGTTTGTGGCTACATTGTATCAATTATACAATTTTTGTATTTTTTTTGCTCAAATAAGATACCTCCTGCTCATTGCAGTTATGTATTGAGTCAAAATATATGTTGTGTTGATCACCTCACTTAGCTCTCAACATAAAAGCTAACAAGCATTTTTTCCAATCTGTTGAACTGCTTCTTAAACAATGTTATATTTGCATAATAAAGCGGACACTGTCCTTTACTGCCGTTGTGAGGATAGGTTCTCAGCATCCAAAATTCACCAGCAAGGACAGGTGCAATAATAATACTGAGTCTTTGGTAGATAAATATGAGGTCTGCCATCAAACAGAGAGTATGAATTCACAATGTACACAAAGGAAATCTGGTAAAGTTTCGGCCAGGAAGTATCCACTCCAGTGTTTTGAGCTCTGGGATGAAAGGAAGCATTCGACAGCCCGAAGGAGCTTTTGAAATGGGACAGCCTAACCTTGGACTACCTGAATGTTGAAACCAAGAGCAGAAACTTCTCACTGCTGCATCTATCCACCCATCTGTCCATTATCTATACCGCTTATCCACTGAGGGTCACGTGGGGAGCTGGAGCCAATCCCAGCTGACATTGGGCAAGAGGCAGGATACACAATGAGGGAGGAAGCAGGAGCTCTTGGAGAAAACCCCTGCAGACACAGGGTGAACATGCAAACTCCGCACAGAAAGACCTCTGCCAACTCTGCTAATTACTGCACCACTGGACTGCACCACTGGGCCTCATTGCTGCACGCTTTGAGGCCCAGTTTATCAAATTATTGATCTACTCACAGCTTCTGTCATCTGGGTTTTGGCAGCTCGGTTTAGGTAAAAGGGATCTATTGGCAGAAATTGAATACAAAATAATTCTAGTGATGTTTTCACTAGTGTTGTTTTATTTACCCTAAAAGGGACCCTTTATAATTAAATACTTTATATTTACATCTGGATCAGGTCCTCTCTATGGAGGCGGCCATGTTTTTTAGAGCAGCCCAAACTAGACAAACTAAACCCCTTTGAGTTTTTACAGCTGAAGGCAACCACAGGTTCTCTTTCATGTTTGGAAGGGGAGGTTGAGATGAGGGATATTCAGCTGCATCATACAACTTCACCACTAGATGTCACTAAATACTATGCACTGAACCTTTAAGAGAAAACTGTTTAGATCGGCTTAGGAGTAAATAAAACTAAAAGTGTGAAAACACAAGGATAGAATTTGCATTTTGAAAAATATGTTTTTTAAATCCCCAGTCGATGCTGTTGGACCTATCATTGCCTTGGATGACAATAATAACATTAGCCAGAATTCACTATAAGCACTTTCGTGTTGGTTTATTCCTGCAAGAGCAAATTAATGTTCCACCCAAATTCACACAAGACTTTAAGAAACTGGGGTCATGCATTTTTGCAAAGTCAGAGCTTGCTGACTAATTAATGAGCTCCAACAGCTTGGCCATATATTCAGTACAGAGGAGAAAAGGGAGGAAAATGTATATGATGTACAAGACAAGTGCTGAGAAAAGCTTCTGTCAAGTCGTCGGAGAAGGAGGTATTATCTCATTCAAACAAATGTAGGTGCATAAACTGAAAACATTAGATCCTGTTTCATGGGAAATGCTAAATGGACTGAAACACATAAAAAATGGATGAACTACAGTTGTTTTTTTTTATTCAGTCTGAGGCCAAAGCCTAGACAAACAAAATAGGTAAAAGTAAAATAGGCATTTTTCAGTAAATGTAGAAATATAAATCTCTTTATTGTCACACAATTAGGACCATATCGTAGAAAGTAATTTGGAGATTTCCATGATATGATAGGACACTAACTGGTCAAATTTTCGTTTCTCAATGAATGTGATGTGTGCTTATTGAAATGAGGCAGGGAACAATAACATTTCTATTACTCATGATTTTACAGGGTTTCTGAGACCTCCCCTGACCTGCGAAAATAGGTTGTCCAGTCTAAAATTAATTGTATTAATTAGAAATATTGACTTTGGTGACGTGTTAAAGAATAACCCTGGATTCTGACACCTCTGCTCATTTATTCGTTTTAAGATGAATGTCTTGGTAAATTTATGTCAAATAGGGGACATTTCATAGATTGAATAAAGTAGCTATCTCCTTACCCCATAATTAATACTCCTGTTTTAGGTCCCTTAAAGCCACAGAGAAGTGTGAACACTTTACACATTAACTGGATCAGGACCATGTAGACACAAGAGGTACAGGATGTGGCTGATCCTGACGTAACAGAGGTGAGCTGTGATCGCAAATTTTTACACAAAATAATGATTTCATCCTTGCTCTGTGGTCAGACCTATCTTTACCCATATCTTCCTGGACCTCACCTCTCATTTTGCTGCATTATCCTCCACCTACTGCAATTTATACATTTTTAATCCCAACACCCATGACCGTTCTGCAGATATGTGCGCTGATGTCATAATTCTTATTTTAGATCTTCTCAAAAATGTACCTGAATTATGTAAGACCTGGACGTAGGGCAAGAGGATAAAAGGTAACATGCATGGCCAGAGTGAACGGATAATATAATATTTAAAAATGCATATAAATATTTATTTCTTCATACTATAACATTTTAAGGCAAACTAAGTGTGAAACACCTGACCTTCTCTCTTATCCATCAATCCTCTCTTCCTTGTTCTTCTCACTTCTCACTCTATTCAACCCCCCCCTGATTATAATGACTTCCGTCCTCAACTATCCCCTTTTCAGGAGACCCGAGGGCCCGAGACACGCTGCACCCACATTAATGTTCAGTCCAGCTGAAGGAACACAGTCAGGAGTGGGGGGAGTTCACTCAGGCAGGAAGGTCACCTTGACCTCTGCTGAAGCTGGAAATATATGAGGCCTTCTGGGATACACTGTCAGGTCGGCAGCAGCTCAGGCAACTTGATGAATCACGTAGCTGAGGGACACAGTGGAATTCTCAAAGCTCTTGCACTTGTCTGGCAGGGACAGGGGTTAAGAAAAGGGAGCCAGCCGTAATGAAGCTACACGAATGACATGCCTGATGCTGTCAGACCTTTTTGTACCAATCACAACCCCCTGCTCTGCATCTGCACATCCCAGCCAGCTGTAGGTACGTCTCGTTCATGTGGCCATCTGTCACTGACATCCACAGGGATCCAGCCCACATAACATGGACTGTTAACCCCGTTTAAAGAGGGCCAAACATTTTAAGGACTAACCTTCCCCAAGGCAAATACTAAACTGGGGTAAAAGAGGCTACAAGTGGAGAAGTCAGCTACAGATTCTCAGAAGGACCGAGCAACATCACCTATTTATGGTCATCAAGATTTTCTTTTATCAACTTAGTAATTTGAAAATACGATGCTTTCACATTTATTACTATTATTATTTTCTTGTGTTTCTTTCGATCTCCTTCCTTCATTCCCATTTTTCTGTCCTTTCTGGACTTCTTCATTACTTGGAACAACTGGATGAGAGGTAGCGTTTGAAGGAAGCAGGACATGACATCAAATTCAGCTGTGGAATACATGTGTCTGTGTTTACAGCAAATTCTAAAGCAGCGCCCCCCCCGTTATCAAATGTTCTCAAGTGTTCTACATGTATGGCACCCTCTTCTTTTATTGAGAGATACGTATTCGTTTTGTCCGTTTTTTGGTTTTCCAGTTTTGCTTCCATCTTGAGTTAGAAACGTCAGCAACATGCCCATTCAATCACTTCGAAAATTCTCAACAGATGTGTTGGACATTTATTTAGGGCCTGGCAGGAGAAGTTCCCAAAAATGTGGGGAGCAACTGCCATCATTTGCTTTTTTCACATATGAATCCTCTGGGTCAAGTCTGAAAGCAGCTATAGTATCAAGTAGATATTTTGTCAGTATTTTTATTTACAAATATTAATCTGACAAATTTCTGGATCAATCATTTGATTATCTGATCTATAAAATGTCAGGGAATAGTGCCATTCTGGTCACGAGAGCCAAAATTCAAACCGCCTTTGTTAGAAGAAACAACTGCCCAAAATCTATTTATCTCAATTCAGTAAAGTGTCAGATTTGGAATCATAAAATCATAAAATATTCACAGTTATTCCTTTGATTAAGACTAAAAATGCGTGAAAACCTGATATAAATGTACCGCAGTGCATCTGCTCAGACACAAATACACAACGTGTTTAAAGGAGTCTTTTACCACACCTTGTCTTGAAGTAAAAACAATAGATTCAACATAAAAAATCAAATGGAACTAGCTCCTGTCTCAATAAGTATGTGATCATCCTCTTGTAGTAAGAAGAGTTTACAGTGAGGGTTTTGGCATGCGTAGCAGTGTGTGGAGTCACTGTTGGGCTGCCGCAGAGCTTGGCCAAACACCAGCCTGACGACAGCAGCTGGAGACTAGTGATGTAATAATCTTGTTGCCATGGAGACCTGTAGTTCCCAACATCTCCCAAAAAATCCAAGGGCGGTGGAAAGTCACTGGGCCTCGCCGGCTGGGCCACAGTGACGAGGTAATACACAGCCACGGGAGCGGGACATCGGAACAGACATCCCTGAATAATCGTCAAGCCAATTAGCACAGTACAAACTTAATGAGTGCTCATGCTGGGACAGAAAAAAACTCATATAAAGTATGATTTCAAAAAAATCCAAAGAACAATGATAGAATCCACATTATCATATTTATTGGTAGGGTCGGGATAGGACCATTTGCAGGATAAGAGGAGCATAAATGGTCAGAAGATTGTCATTTGAGCAAGTTAGCCCTTCAAGCTAAACCCACATGACCTTTTGAGCTTCTCCCATGATGTTGAAACAGCTAGGTTGGGATTGGCAAATAAATTATCCGATCAAACAGGTGCTACGGGAACATGCCAAGGGCAATATTGCTGGAAAAGAGGAAAACCTGCTTCTAAAACGAGTCTCCACTGTCTTTCATCATGTGGAACAAGGTGTAAATGCAAGAAAGTTTTCACAACAGCAACCCATCTATTATTTGTTCCTCTGAGTCTGCATCCCCCCTTAATTGAGGCAGCGAACCCCTCCAGTCATTTGATATAGATGATTTGAGATCCAGATGAGGCTTCGGAGAGACAGAAGCAAAAGATGGAAAAAAAATTGGTGAGATAATAAGGGAAACAAAGCAAATGGAAACAAAGGAAGATGGAGAATAAAGCAGGATCGTGGCAGACCGCATCTCATAACCAGTTTAAGAAAAGCGAATTGTCTCAAAACACAGAGAATGAAGTGGTGCCCTTGCCTTCATGTCTGAGGCCCAGAAACAAAACTCAAAAATCTAATTAGCTGTCTCTTTGTGTGAGAAATCAGTGTGTGAAACTATTTCATATGATAAAAAGCTGTGGGAAAAAATATCATTTTCTTGAGTAATGCTATTATTGCCTGGACAGTAGAACAAAGAGATCTGAGTATTTTACTCCCACAACAGTTCATTTTTCCTCTCATTCATTTTAACTGCTAAGAATTCATTGATCATCTGCTGTCACTTCAAACAATGAGGAAAAGACAGGGAAGCACAGTTTTTAAGTTTCAATCAAATTAAAACTTATTTCTACTATGAAAACATTATACCGTATTTGAAAAGTCATGAAGAAGCTGCCAGATCTATATTATATTCAGATTTTTGCAGTCATTTATTACAGTTTTTAGTTATCATTAGCAAACTAGGCTAAACAGTGTGTTTATACCTTGTTATTCAAAAATATTTATTCTTTTAAAATATGAGGGGGAAATTTACATTTGTAAAAACTTGTGATAAGTGTTTATAGTCTGTATGTGACACATATTGCATTTCCTATTGACTTGTCATTTAGCACATGTACATCACAGCAGGAGGTTCTCTCCTCACCGCTTATGTTTTATTTTCTTGTCTGTCGCACTTTAGAAGCATCATCACCAGAAAAAGCAGAAATCATCTGCCACCTCTAAAAGGCCTATAGAGGACTCGCCTAACTTATAGAAAGGCGATGGAGGCACCAGAGTTCAGTGGAGCAGTATCAACCCAAACTCATCCTCAAAACAATAAAGCTCTTATAAAACATTATCAGTATAAGATACCAAAGACAAAATGCACAGATACTAGGCTCTTTTGCATTGTTTCAGACGGTTTTCCACATAACAAAGGAAGCTATGGAACCATGACATCAAGTGTCAACTCTCACCACAATCTCAATTCACATTCACGACTCCAAAGGTGCATTTCAGCAGGAAGCATCCAGCTGCACAGCGTACAACTCAATTGTGTTTACCACTAATGGTGGGTGGACGCTAATTACATCAGTGTTGAAACAACTTAAGACATAATCTGCAGCATAAAATGATTAACTTTTACATTCTGGTTCAAATGTGGGTGAATTCAGCAGCTAGGAATACTGAGTGTTTTGAATTTGCTACCACTCCTGGTATCTCAGTTGAAATAAGTAAATCTGGTGTTGATATCATAAAGTTATGAATTCTTACATCGTCTACATCCTACATCGAGTCCTGCATCTGTAACATTGAGGATATAGTTGAAAGAAAAATCTATCTCCTTAATTGATGACAAGCCTATTATCGAAGATATTCAGATTGAAGGATGTGGAATCTGATTGGTCAGAAGTGGGCAGTTCAATTCTTGTACCACTCGTGGCCTTACTTTAGATTCATTAGAGAAAAAGCTTAAATTATATTTTGCAGAAATGTAGTTGTCACTAATCTTTTACGTTATTGATCAACACTCAGGATTTAAAACCATGTCTTTGGGGGCTTAGGCAAAGCGATAAAATAAAACTCAAATACAGTTGTGAGTAGATATATGTAATAATTTCAAATAAAAGCTCTTCTGAATCATTCTGAAAGTGTCAAAAGGCTTTAAAATGAGCTAGTGCTCAATAGAAAGGTGACTCTCAAGCCTCCTTTTCTTATCCTGATACAAATCTTAAGAGTCAGATTCTCACAAAAGGCAGAGAGAACTCATCAAGGCTGAGAGTCAATTAGATTTTCTGGGTACGTCCAAATCCATATTTCATACTGTGACTATCGGAGCTGCAGTGATTGATGAAGAATGTGTCTGGGATAGATTCATTGCCTCCTGTGGTGATAATGGCAGAAGCCGAGGGTCTGACTGTGGGATGGAGATGTGTGTCTCTGTCAGTTTTTTTCTCTCTGAATATGTGTGCAATCAAATATATTTCTTACTGTATACCTGAGTGAGAGAAGAGGATGTCTAAGAGCGGTTTGAAGGAAATGTCAATCAGAAATAGCTTGGACTCATTTCACCTGACATTTGAGATTGAAGAGTGTTTCAAAAGGCTGTAGACTTAATTTGTATCAATTTACCTCTCCGCTTTCATTTAATTTATAATTTTATTTGAGTACTCTCTGCTTTCATGACAGATGACACCACCTTTTTGTTTGTGTATCTCTTAGTTAGCAGGATTATGAAAGACAGTTTACCGCAAAACTTGTTGTACAGCTAAGGAAAGAACCTGTTATATGGTGCAGATCTGACTAAATGAACGGATCCAGGACATTTGTTTCACTTTTGCTGCAATTTCCCTCAGAATTCAATAAATCCATGGCAGTAGCATGTGGGTGCACACGCACAAACCCTACTGTCCCATAAGGTGACAGGTACTTAGACTAAAGACTAAAGACTAAAACACAACTTTGTATTGATAGCACGAGTGCATTAGTGAGTGGACAGCCAACAGCTCTGTGAGCAGTGCTGCACACCTTTATAATGCAGCAGTGGAGCAAAACTAAAAAGTAGCCATTACATTTTAACATGTCACAGAAAGTGTCAGCAGCTTCATGGAGTCAGTGCTGATATATAAGAACACATCAGGCCCAAGTCATCAGTCCCTCTCAGAGACTCATTCTAAAACATCTCTGAGACATATGAGGACAAGAGAAAAAGAAAGAGTCACACATGTATGAGAGAAGACAGCAGAATAATTTTTGTCTTAGTGTGTCAGTGGCCGAGCCCAAGAGGGCAAGCCGGGGGGCCCGGAGGAAACGCAAGGGCCATCGACTGAAGTGAGCTCGCGCTGCGTATGGAAGTGAGCTGATGATGACTTAGAGAGGGGATGAGCAGGAGTGATAGAGGAGCAGTGCTTAATATTCCACGCACATAGAGTTGCTCGGCTATTGCAAGGGTTTAAAAATAGACCGCAGCAGACTTGTGGAATATGGAGCTGGGCTGAAAAGAGCGGGGCTGTAGCGTACGATGAGGGGGGAGCCAGACTGGTTTGAATAATGTGATGAGGAAGAAGATGACTTGAGTCATGATAATTATTGCCTGGTTCCCACCAGTAAAACACAGAGCATTGGAAAAATGACATAAACTAAGATGTGATCTGAATCCGCTCAGAATAACCATGAGTGTGTCCTGTGTGTTCTTAATTGATAAAGGGAAAGCAAAATCTATGAATGGATAATTTATTCTTAATCTAAACGTCTATTATAACTTGTTTATTACAACTACAGCCATTCCTGCAGTTAACAACACAGACCAAAACAAATAAGATCTATTCCACCAGACAAACTTTAACAGGCAGAGCAGTTACAGAAACATCCAGGCAAAGAAGTTTTTTTTAAATCAAATATCAGAAAATACTGTATATAAAGACATTATGCGTTAATAGGAGGATGTTTTAAGCAATTTCAACAGCACATACAACTGACTATATCACAAAGAGGTTAACTAAAGGTTAACTAACCAACATAAGTGACATTAGGTCCAATTTTGCCACATGATAAACCCTACAGGTCTTGAGGATTTTTAAGGGTTTGCACTTGCTAAATTCAGAGTATCTCCATCGTAAAACACATCAGATTTAACAAAAAGATCTCTCTCCTGAAGCTTGTGAAATATTGATGAGTCTGGTTGAAATTCATATCAGCACAAACCTGAGTTTTTTCGATTTTTCTCACTTGAACTTGTGAATGAAAAATATGATCCAGCCTTTCTGAAGAGGAGACAGCAGGTCTGATATTCACAGCTAAACTTCATTCTGGTAAAATCTAAACAGGAAAAGGTTGTTGTCCTGCCAGAGAGAATGGAAATCTGGGTCAAGTCTCACATCACATCTCTACAGAGTTTTCATGTTGTGAAGACGTGTTTTTGTCAGTATTTTTACAATAACAACAGCTTTTTCTCCTTTTTCTATCTCTCTGTAAATCCAGCACTTAAATTTCACATGAGGTTTCAGCAAACATACATACATTTTTTGCCACTTTACATGTAGCTAAAACTAATGCCGTCTAATACAACAGTCCTGCAATAAATCCAACGTTCATTAACAGATATATTTCTGATAGAATTGTTTAGGTTTTAGTTAAACATCAGTTATGTTGGAGGTTGTTGTGTGTGGGGCTATTAAATAGTATTTTATTATACAATTGTATTGCATTATACTGAGACGTGTTTAGTTCACCCTCATTTACAAGGTCAGTATAATGCAGTGCAGCAGCATCATAAGACACATCCTCAACAACACAGGAACTGTTGTTTTTTCTGTCTGAATGCATTCAATTTAGATTTGTAATTTGTTGCGTGAAAGCTTTTACATTAGGTGGCATTGCAATATATAGCCATAAAGATATTTATCTGCTCACAGCGTTACATTTCTGCCATAATATGACCCTAATAATTAAGACTCTGATACTGAACACTGATACTGCGTAGCATTAGAATGGACTGAACTGCAGTCCCTGGCCTCTTCCCTTAAACTGACTCTGTGGATCCTGCAGGAAGAGCAGCAGACCGCCACACATTCCCAAGAGATGACAAACAACACAAACACAATACACACCACAGACCACAGCTCATGGCCTGGATCAACCACACAGACAAAGACACTGTGCATTAGTATATGGTGAACCTACAGTATATGCATGTATGAACCAGGCTGGTCATGTGTTTCCACTGCTCACATCAGTGCACAACACTGCAGAATTGAAGTGACATTACTATCTGCGGGTTTCTGTCTCTGAACATTGGTGGATTTGAATTGTGTCTCTTAGCCGCAGAGTAATTAGCAGACACAGTGTGTTACCCTCATGAGAGTCCTGGAGTCATTACAGACATCTTCATGGTGTTAACCATTCTTCAATGTAAACCTTTCTTCCTGAAGCCATGCACACGCACACACACGCACATACACACACACACACACACACACAAACACACACACACACACACACATACACACACACACACGCCATTGAACACTCAGAGGACACCGTTTTCTGTAATGTGCTGAGCCAGCAGGCATGCAGCCTTACAGGATGTCAGCATCCGTGTGTAATTAAAGCTTTTTGCTTTAGCTGATACCCACAAGTCACCAGCTACTTGCATTTGGTGCCATCTGTTCTTTATGCATCAATTTACACAGATCAGATATGCAGCTGACCTCGTTGTTTCATACTGACACACAGTCCCTTACAAACACTGTTTGTTCACAAGTGAGGAGATACACCTCGGAGACAACATCATTGATATGGTGAATAAATATCAATCTTCGGAGCCAGCAGGAAGTGGGTCATGAATAACACATGAGGCTCATGTCTGTCCAGAAGTTCCTCACGTCCGAACGTCGGTCGACACAGAAACCCTGTTGAGTCTGAACACATCCTCTCCTGTGAATCTTCAACAAGCCTCTGCCTTTCCCATCTCTTCCTTTCAAGTTTGACATGAAAGAAGTGAGAGAAGGGAAACAGAGGCGAGAGGCACGCTGGAGAAGACACCAGCAAGAAGAGGAAACCGTGCCCCTATTTCAGTTAAGTCTTTAAAGACTTCCCTGCTGCACAGCCTGTGCCATGGTGAGAAGGATCTCTCTGCCAGGCGGATATGAAGCAGCCTTAAGGGGCTTATACACATTCATTGTGCTAATCTTCAGCGCTTCATAAGAAATGGCATACCACTAAAACCCAACTGCAGCTGGGCCTGATGCTGTGAATGAAGTTGTTACAGAGTGAAGAGATTTCAGACATGAACACGTGACATGAAAGATATGAAAAATGTCCTCACAATTAGGTCCGGTTTGCCTTTCACACATGAACAGTGCAGCGGGAGATTCTCCACTCAGACGTGTTCACAACAACACAGAAATCTCTGCAGTGTTCAGGCAGAGGCAGAATGGAAAGTTATTGTTCTATGTTTTTGTTTACAGCCCATCGACATTAGCGTCCGCTCTTCGTCAGTGTCTTCTCCTTGTGTGGCGCCACTTTTTCATCCTGAGATATTTGTTTTCTTTTTGTTTTCTTTTTGCATCTGCATGTAAGAAATGTCATCAACATCACCCGCTGTGTTCTCAAATAGGGGCTGACCGGAGAAACTCCTAAGAAAATCTGGAGGGTCTCACTCTGACATTTGTGTTCTCACCTACAGCCCCTCCGGAGAATGCCAGATATTATCAGGACTTCATTGCATGTCAGAAAGCAGCTCAACAGAAATACTAAAACTAAAGATCTTCCATTTCCAAACCCTTTTTGCTCAGAGCTGCTCCAGTCCTGGTAGTCTGACTACATAATCTCCCTGAGGTGGAACTGCTCGTCTACAGGCAGCAGGGTGATTCAGTTTGGTTGGTTACAGTCTGGCTGCTGCTTAGTTCCCCACATTAAACCATAATCTCCTGGATGCCTCCCAAATATGACAGGGAAATTACTTAATCATGTTTCAGCTGCAAAAATTAAAAGCAGCCATACATGGGACTTCTGTTCACACAATGCTGCGCCGAAATTCTGCAACACTGATCGTTACCATTTTAATTAAACTGATGAGGCTTATAGCTCGACTGGCTGTGAGCTTGACCTACTCTTCTGCAATCACATCTTCCTCTCCCACTGCCAACATCAAACAGTTGTCTGCACTCGTTTCTCCCAGTTTGGTTCATCAAGGAATCAACAGAATATACACAGCACCAATCTAGAATATGGAGTTTATAACTAAAGAAAAAAAGCAGTGGATGAATGTATTGCATGTGTTATCTTGCTGTAAAATGTATGTGTCACGGCAAAATAAGATGAAAGAAATGATAAATAGAAGTGAGTGGTTTTGTGTTCATGCACATCTAGTTAAAGTGCTATAGACACAAGAGCAAGAGCAAAGGATTCATCCTCATGGCAATCCATCCAAGAGTTGTTGAGATATTTAATTCTGAGCCAAAGCGTTTTATCCATCCTTATAGCGCACATGCATGAAAGCTAGGAAACCACTGTGTATTCAATTTCAAAGTATTGACTCAATTGCATACTTGCAGCCACACTGTATAGAAATGGCTGTAATGTCTAACAGCCTCCTGTGAAATGCCTCAAGCACCATCCGTGCTGTGTCACGCATAGAATGTCTTTGCTGTGTTGTCTTCCAGTGTCGGGTTCAGTCAGGGCAAGCTCATTAATCTACTCAGGCGCAGTGCTACTGGCTGAGAGAGAGGAGAGAGACGGCGACAGAGGGAGGAGGAATGAAAGTGAAAAGGAACAAAGAGGAGATTTCGTGGAATTCAGTGGCCAGCAAGGACACAAAGCACATCGGAAGAAGAAAAAGAGAAGAAGCCAGGATGCACAGCACAAAAAAGAAGGGAAACCATATATACTGTATATATAGCACAAAAGGAATAGAGTTAAAGACACATAGGCTGTGTTCGAAAAGTCTAAATAATTCCCTTTCCTCACCACCATTCCTTGACCCGGATGGAATACGTCACAAGGTCAAGGAAAGATATGAAGGAGAGCACTTAAGGTGTTAGGAAAGGAGAACCACTGGGCGGATGAAATCCGACTCCACTTACCCTTACACGCTTACACTTAGAATTTTTTTTAAACAACTTTATTTATACCAGAAGATATGCAGAAAATGTATAGTACTCCGTGCTTTGTGCTGACAGTTATAAAAAAGTTTTCTTCTAAAAATCATTTACAAATCTGTTACTCACAGAAATAAACAACTAGATTTAATAGGTTAAAAATGACTGGATAACAGGACTGAAATGTTGAAATAATATAATAACAACGAATATACGTGGAGAAAAAAAAAGATTTTGTCAAATCCACAATCAGGAGATTCAAATAACTTTTACACAAGTATTGAGTTCTGATGATGATGTGAATTATAAGTTAAATCAGATTGTTGTTCACTGGACAGAAATCAGCAGCTCAGATGATCATTTGAGAATTTACATCAGTTCTGGATCGTGTCAGGAGTATAAAACAGCTGTTGTGTTTTTTCCATATTTACGTTGGTGTGTCAAGGTACAAATACAAGGTTTTGTTCATTTAAATGCTGCCGCAAAGAATTGTGGGGCGGCATTTTCACATTTCCTTTCATAAAGAATGGTCCGATGTTTCCTTTAAAGGGAGATAAGTTAGGAAGCATTGAAGCTCCTTTCCTTATCCAAAAATGGCCTTTGCGAATGCAGCCATAGTTTAGGGGAGACACAGCGAGACAGGGAGAAATGATGAGTGAAACAAGAGCATCCTTGAGTAAGAGTATCCAGAAGAAGCTTTGCCTCACTTTAAACTCTTGATCCTTCAGACTCTTCTGTGCAACAAATCCAATTACGTCAGTATGAGGCAGCCAAGTGCTCCAAGTGTATCTACAGGTTGCAGTGTTGCTCCTGATCAAACATGTCATGAAACATGTGCATCACAGAAAATCTTTACACACACACACGATCCAGTAACCTCAACTTTAGATAAACAACTTTAATCATCCTCACCGGCACAAATGACAACAGAGCATGGAGGCACAGGCACCTCTGAGGTCAAACGTACTCCCTTCACACATAGTTCTGAAATCCACTGCAGATGACAACAAATCTAGATTATTAGGAATTCACATGAAAACATATTTTAACCTGTACATGTTGACCAAGAGATTTATTTTATCCTGAAGCCTTAAAAGAAAAATCAAGTTATGAGCATCTTATAGACAGTGATGCAGATACTTTCATATCATGTCCAAGACTAAACTGAATATCCAGTAACAAAATTACAAGCTGAAATAAAAATGATATTCAAAATTTGATGCTAGTCTGCTCTCTACACAGTACTAGTTTTAGTGCACAATGTGTATGGTCTCACGAAAACATGCAGTCAGTGGGGGTGAGCTGGGTTGAGACACCACTGGAGTCATTGATATCGCTTTCATAGCCAACAGCTGAATATTCTAATCTGAAAGCATGCCAAATCCTCGAGGGTTTATTTCACCTTTTCTCCGCATTATGGATTAACATGTTATTTAAGAGGGAACCTTCACATCAGAATTCTGCAGCACATGGCAGCGAGGCTGATAGGCAGGAGGTCACTCTAATGCACATCCTCATTTTATTCTATATTAAGCCTTTACTAGCAAGAAATACTACTTAGGGGTCCAGCATTCCCAGTCTGTGGATGATATGGGTAAACAGCTCAACCTGAATTCTATGCTTGTGAGCTACTGGCTGGCTGTTTGAACATCAGGTGAAATGTATGTTTGGCTGCCTGCCAACAACCTTTATCAAGGAAGGCTGAATGAGCTCTTGGCCTTTTTTTAGCATAACTGTTGATATACAGTTCAAGGTGCTACGTGTAGCACCTTTCACTGTGGTGTGAGAATCAGGCTATCAGCAGTCTCTCACAAGATGTCTAAAAATTCAGAGAACTCCTTATAAAATTCCCCATTCAGCTCCTTTAGCTTTCACCTGGGAGCTTCTCCATCCAAGCAGAGTTATGTTATCGGTTCCTGAGCAGGTCCACAGGCGCAGACTGAGAGCCCCGATCAAAGACATGTCGACAGAAGTTGTTGAGTGAAGTGAGGGCGTTCATGCATGTCCCAGCTGATCCATAACTCCAAACATTCAAACCAAATTACAGTTGGTTTTCCCCTGAGAAAATAAGGTCCCTATGTTTTTGGCAATTTCCCAAAGCTGCCATACAGAGTAAACTATTGATTATTTCACATTTATTTTAGAACCAAAGTCCAAAATTTGATAGATTTAAATTCAAAATGATATTGGACTAAAATGTGAGCACTTCCTGACAATTGACAAGCTTCATACCAGGAAAGCCTTTAATTCTGTACTAATTGCCCTGCCTAGCAACGTGACACCATGGATGCCAATGACGTAACAACTATTGAATGGATTGCCATAAATTGGTAAACAACTGACTCATGTAAGGTAGTGATCATGGTCAATAATATACCTCAGCATGGTAGCATTGTCATTGTGAGCCATAGACTGTATAGGCCCTATAAAGATGAACGACTTGTCTCCACCCACTATCCAGAAATTAAGCCAAGGCATTCCAGACACAATCACTGCTATTTTGTGCATTTGGAGCCAGAGTCCGTGCAGTAGTGATCTGGGAAAGGATGGTTGTCCAATGATGGATCAGTCTCAGATGTCAATCATAGCGTTCCACCACATTTGTATATCATGAAATTACTAATTAAAACTAACCTTATCATAAACATGAACACTTGAACAATCATTTGTGTTATGAAAACTACGTACAATTTTTGATTTGTACATCCCATCTAATTACATGTAGGAAGATTTACGACATATACTGCAGCTAGCCATCAAGCGGCATTTTCTGATTGCGCAGTCATGTCATCCATCTTTTGAACAGTCTATGTTTTGAGCAGGTTATCATGCTGATGTTAGCATTAAGGTTTAGGCAGTGGCGTTTTGATGTCCACAGAAGTATAAAGATTTCCTTTAGATCATGCTCAATTTGTTTGTACCTGGATATCCTGCACTTGGATCATGTTCCTATACGATACATGTGTGAGGTGATACCAAAGATGAATATAGGATTGCTGTAGTTCAGTGTGAGTAGATCATTTTTCCACTTGTCAGCCACAAAATAGAAAGACATGTTCACTTAACTTTCTTCTTCCGAAACAAACCAAAAAAGGCATTTTCAGATTCATATTTGGTTTATGGATTTGTTCAAACCAATTTAAATAATTAAACCTATGCTCTGATTTTGGTGTAAGATAATGCTTGAACCTCATTTTAGGGTGGAAACTTTGAGGTGAAGACAACATAAGCAGAAGAACAGGCCCATCATCCCATGGATGAAAACAAAATATGTTACAAGCTCTGTTCTAATCTTAGCAGCACACACCAAGAAGAAAACAATACAAGTGCAGGGAGACCACTCAGGAGACAAGAGCAACCTATTTTAATAATGCATTCACAGTGCAAAAGGAGTGGAGCTCCTTCCAACTGCTGCATTTGGGAATGTTCCCTAATTTAATTTGTGAGCTATGCAGGAGCTGAGCTGGTGCCAGGTGTCTCAACCACTAACTCACAGTGATGAGGTATACGTCTTTCTGGATCAATGCTACTCTGACACTCATCCTGCTTTCAATCTCTGATGTATGTCTTTGGTTCGTGGTAGGAATAACAATTTCCAGTAAATGTTATACACAGTGTCCATGTTTAAGATTAAGATCAGATTAAGATCCATTTATTCGTCCCAAACACATGCACAGACATGCAAAGGCACACTCATGCAGGTAGGGAAATTTAATCTCTGCTTTTTACCCATCTGGTGCAGGACACACAGAGCAGTGAGCGACCATGTACGGCGCTCGGGGAGCAGATGTCCGGGGAGTGAGGTGCCTTGCTCAGGGGCACTAGACAGGGTAGGGAGACTCTTGGATTTTTGGACAGATCAATCCAGGTTCGTCTTTTGTTGTCTCTCCGTGGAGTCGAACTGGAGACGAACCAGAGACCTTCTCTGCCCATAGTCCAAGTTTCTGCCACTCGACCACCGCCTCTCCCAAGAAAGAAACTGCCCGACACTTACTTCCCCGGATGATTTAGTCTGATTGTAAGACATTAAAAACACCGAACCAAAGTCCAGATATTGTTACATTATTTAATCTGGTTTGTTTCAGTTTCACATTGCACTTTAGGAAGCAAATTTAACAATTGTCCTGTTGTCATCAGCTCCAGTATGTTGGCTGCATCTACCTATACTTGACGTTGATACGCTGATGACATTGTGTTGTCAGTATCCTTTCTATTTGAATGGAGAATCTGAACCAGTTAATTTTGTAAATTTTTCTACTGTAATATAGTTATGATATTACTACAGCATCACCAACTTCATGCTCAGTAGTCGATACTTTTTCGAATGCACCAAATGAAGGTCCTCGCCATTCAGACATAATATCTGAGGCGTAGACAAAAAGTATCTTTCAAACCTGGGCAACTCAGTTCCTGGAGAGACCAGTACGTTTTGTTATTATTTTTCTTCTTTTGTTTAATGCTGTCTGAACTTCCTGCAATTGATCTGAAAATCCAAACAATCAAAAAAAGTGTTTTACACTGCAAACGGTTCTGTTTGATTTGGGCCAAGACAACCTCATTTGGTCGGACTAAATTTGAGTCGATTTGTGAGTAATAATTTAACTCCTCTTTGTTACCTAATGAGATTATGCAGTGTAAGACCAAAGCTGTGTAAACACAGAGCCCACGACTTCACAAGTCAAAGCTTAAAGGATACAGCTGCCAAACAAAACATAGATCTTAATTATCTCTGTTTGTACTAAGCTTTTTAATTGCAGTGATATTGACTTTAAAAGTTAGAGGTACTCTTTACAGGTACTCAATAGCCTAATGAGTCGGTGTACATTGAATTGCCTGGGCTGCATTGGCCAATGATAATGAAGGAACGTGTTACCCGGTGCAGCAGTGTGGCTCACTGATAATGTTACTGATCGTTTTGTAAATCAGCTGAGCTCTATGGCAAAGTATATAAATATATAAACCATATCTTAGTCTGGCAATTAGACAACACTTGGTTATTAGGGTCAGTTCATCAAACATCTCATCATCTGGCCAATCTTGAACCCAGAGGTATAGGTCCTATAGATAAAATATCCTATTGCGATATACTATATTTAATCATATATTTGTAATACTGATATATCATGACATAATACATCGGCAGCACATTCAATCAAAAAACAGGGGCGCCGCGGATTAGCACGTAGAGCGAAGTGACCACTTACTGGGTCGATCTATCCTTAAACTGTGATCATCATCACTAAAGGCTGTTTTCCCTTTCCCCTCCATATTGACTCACACAGTCGCTGATGATCCCAACCAACATCACGTGGCTACACACAGTCCTTCACCCAACTGCCTGGGGCCTCCCAGTGCCCATCAAGTGTTTTTAAGTTCTCCTCTCTGCACCTTCCACAGTTTTCCCACAGCAGTTCACCCGCTCCGCGGCACAGTCACATGCTATGCCTCGCTGCTTGCTTCCTCTCCGGTTAACCCTCTGTCAGCAGAAATAGCACTGTGCATTAATCCTGGGTTGAGGCTTTGGGAGATCGTACTATGACCTGTGGATGTGAGATGCCTGGGAATATCCTGATTGAGCTGAATGTGTCAAAAGAGCCAGAGACTTCAGTGGACATGATTCTGCCCAGGCTTTCTGGGTATGATGTTATCGGCAACAATGTCATTAGAAGGGAAAGGGGGAGGTAGCCTACGCAGCATGGGTTAGATAAATGGGTGGTGGCAGTGGAAACTGATGAGGCTACAACAGACATGGGCAAAGTACGGCCCGTTGGGCTTTTTAATCCGGCCCTCCGAACTTGTCCAAATATTTTTTTTAAATACAAAATTTTTTTGAAACTAATAATTTAGTAGGACTTAAATGTCACTTACTTACAGCACTAGTTTTGCTTTATTTTTGAAGAAATTGTACTTTCTTGCTTCTTGTTGTTCTGGGTTTGTACCCTCGGGGTTGAATGCACTTATTGTAAATCGCTTTGGATGAAAGCGCCAGCTAAATTAACTTTGACCGGGAGTGTGGTGTATAGGGCTCGAAAGGGCACATGATCTCCCTTCACTTTTTCGCTTTGCCCTGTGAGCCTTTCTGTAAAATGAGCGAATCAAGGGAACGAAAAGTAGACAATGAGTGCCAAGTGTGCCGAGCAAGCAGTCAATGCAAGAACGGGCGGCTACAGCTCAGAGGTTGGCAGCTAATTTACAGACTCAGCAAAAAAAAATTCACTGACAAACTGCGATTCAAGAGTCAACTACTAAGGCAAGTTTTTTGGTGGCATTCGAAATAGCAAAGTCTAGCAAGCCTTACTCCGAAGGCGAGATTTTGTTAAATTGCCTTGCAAATAAATGCTTTGCTACCTGTTAAAGGCCATGATTTTTCCATGTCATTTATATTAGTTCACAAAAACACTCCAACCATCTGGTCCTGGCCTGGCCCCTCTGTCAAATTTTAGAACCCATTGTGGCACGCGAGTCAAAAGTTTGCCCACCCCTGGGCTATAAGGTGTTGAGGCAAGGAGTGGGGGTCTGAGGAGGATTGTTTAAAACACAGGACATGTGCCTCCTCTTTGCCTTCACGTTAATGTTTCTTTCCATTTCTGAAGGTCATATCTATCATCGTTCCCCTATGATTATAGCAGTCCAAAGTGTAGGCTAATTGAGCTAAATGGAGAGTGTGACGGTTGCTGAGCCCCATGAGGGCCCTTCATTCTGGGCCACATCTCCAAGGTGTGTGGGAAGGAGCAGCAGCTATCCAGTCTCCTTCTCAGCGAGCCAACAATCCTGCAGTATGGTCACCGTGATGTTATTTAGGTAAATGACAAATGATGTGTCCACTCCTGCTGACTTAGCTTTACAGATGAATTGTGTGAGATATAATTAATGCAGCACTCTAAATGCTGGGTTTGCATATTCTGATGCCAGAAAATTAAATGTTTGTGTTGTTTCTGTAAACAATAGATGATTGGTTAAGCCGATGATCCCATTTATGTTCCCTTTTAAACCAGTTGTGCCCCATAGTATGAAATAATGGCATGTTCTATTATTTCCCACGGTGGAAATATTGAGATATGCCAATAGAGAGCTAATCCCTCTCAATAGAAGCCTCAGCACAAATTAAGCATTCTGTTCCTGCTGTGTGCTCTCAGGTTCTAAAGGGGTGAGATCAGCAGATCCTGACAGCCAAACACTTTACAAAATGACTGGGTGAGCTGCTCAGAAGTCAAGAGGGTGATCAAGTGCGGGTTGTGCGTTGGTAAACACAGCTCATCACAAAAAACACCAGAGACACCACATCCACTTCAGATCAGCAGAGGGCAAAATCACATTTAGCTTGTTTTACCTTTAAAACTGAAAGTTAAGTTAGGAAATTGATCAAAAGTCCCATAAAGGGTTTCTTTTTTTCCCGTAAATATGAAATGAGCGGGAGCACGGTGCTGCTGTTGTTAGCACTGTCGCAGGTTCAAATCTCAGCTTGACCTTTTGTATGTGGGGTTTACATGTTCTCCCTGTGTTTATGTGGGTTTACTTTGGGCATCCGGCTTCGCCCTCCCACAGCCCAAAGACATGCATATTTGGGGATAGGTTAATTAAACACTCAAATTGTCTGTGATTGTGAATATGAGTTTGAATGATTGTTGGTCTCTGTAAGTCAGTCCTACGACAGCCAGCAGCCTGTCTGAAGTGAACCCCGCCTCTCGATCCATGTCAGCTGGGATTAGCTCCACCCCCCCCCCCCCCCCCCCCCCCCGCGACCCTCAAAGGGTAAGCGCTATAGATAATCAATGGATGTTTGAAATGAGGAGAAAGAGGACAGTGTGAAAGTCACAACCTTATGACTATATACTCACACCTGTTGTACATCAAAACATGATTAAATGTGGATTTCATGGAAAACAACTTGTGTCCCACTTGTTGGCATTACTCATTATTTAGTCAGAGCTGAGAGGAGGAACTGCGGGGAAAGACCTGAGACTGACGTAAAATGTGTGTCCCCAGAGAACCGTCCCTTTTAACTTGTTAGATGTTGAAAGGTTTGCTTTCGTTTGCCGTCAGACCCTAGAACTGAGCGTGGTGGTGATGGTATTTGTGTGCTGTCATCTCTAATTCAGCATCATCGGAATCCCTTCAAGGAACGAGCATCAAACGCAGCTCCAGCAGCTCGAACGACCAGGTGAGGTGATGCACGCAGCAGACAGCAACTGCACACCAGAGACGCACACACACTTGATTTAGAGGAGGTAACACACATTAATCGTTTGCTAGTACTCCTCCGCACTCTTCTTTACAAACACACGGTCTGTATACTGACTCCAGTGATGTCGCTACTCCATTCTGGCCAATATAAAGATTGATTTCTTTTAAACAACTCAGAGTAATAAGTACGGAACTGATTGAATCACTAATCCGGTTTTACCAGAACACATGGAAGACCTCTGAATAAACCTTTCAGGGAAACAAAGCACAGCACTGACTTGACTCTATCCTGAGTGACCAGCCTCTCCAGTCTTTGACTTCCATAGAAAACCAATACAGCATAAGTCTAATACAACAATCCTGAAGGAAATCTGGCTTCAGTTTGAGAAGAAGGGAGGTAAGAATCATTACAGAATAGAGCAGATACTTGAAAGTGGCATGGTTTTAAAGCTTAAGACTTTTCAACCCTCACATTTCATAAATGAAGACAAGGCTACACAGTAATAACTGCCTTGTAAGTTTTTCATACATGACTGAAGACAAACAAACCAGAATAGTAAGCAGAGGGATCAAGAAAGTCTGAATCAGTACGTTCTGGTTTCAGCTCCTTTCACAAATTGATTTATTGTAGATTATAACCTGACATCCTACTCAGGTCAAGCGCTGCAAGAAGAGTGGCCCTTCTGGACCTGACTGTATCCTGAGAGAAAAGACAGGAGGCCCGTGGGTTACAATGAGTCATCGTTTGAAGACTCAATTTTAGTTAGAATTGATTTGGGAAGAGATATGCATTAAAGTTATCTCCACTATATAAGGATTTGATGTTATTATTGATGATCAATTGTGGAGGGAGAGTTCCCTCTGAAAACTGTCCAGACCTCTGTCAAACCCAGGGTCAGTCTGAAGGGCAAACAACTGAGAGCATGACATCTGCAATTTGTTAACACAGATTTATCGCCATCCTCCTCTTAAACTAAATAGAGTCTAAATTGCATGTCACTTTCCCTGGATATGGACCAGAAATTCCTGCCTCCTGTAGTCAGAGGATCCCCCCCACCCCCAAAAAAATCTGAGCCTTCCAATTAAATTGATCAGATTATGCAGATTATTCCACAATGCATTCAAATCAATGCATGCATGAATCTGCTGAAACTGCAACTGCTTATACTCATCCGCAGATTGTGTTATGCGCATTCCAGACACCACATGCATCATGATGGGGTCTCCACACAGGTAACGTGTCTGACGAAAGCAACATGGTAACAGACACCTGGTCATGGCCACAGCAACGTCCACATATTCACTGAATGGAGTCAGGACGGATGACACCTGCTTCATGTGGGATGATTTGCATTGCAGGACAACCATCTCATTAGGTGTGTGCATCGCGTCCTCCACAAACAGCCCCAGAGGTGACGTGAGAGACAGGCGCGTGCTCACTGACCTGGATCGTGCAGGTGTACTCCGAGTCGTCCAGCAGCCTCACGGTGCACTCGTACTCCCTGTCCAGACTCCGGATGCTGCTGCTCATCAGGCGGCTCAGCATCTTCTCGGCCGGGACGAGGGCGCACGCCACATGCACACGAACAAGTTGATCTCCCGTCACGTCCACTGCAACCACGTCCCCGGTGCTCGTCTGAGGTGCAACACCTGCTCAGCGGCGGCGGCGCTGGGGCATCCTTTCAGCGGCGCGTGTGTGTGTGTGAGAGAGAGAGAGAGAGAGAGAGAGAGAGAGAGAGAGAGAGAGAGAGAGAGAGAGAGAGAGAGAGAGAGAGAGATGGAGCTGAGTGGCAGTGACACCCCACGGTTCTTCAGTCAGTGCCGCCTCTCCTCTCCCTCCCTGGTCCGGTTCCTGTCACACCTCACTGCGCCCTCTCCCCCTGTCTCCTCGCCGCTGCCGCGCCGCTCTGGGGCTGCGGGGCGGGCGGGTTTGGTGAATGGCAGCACCCTCAGCCAACGGAGCCGCAGTGACAGAGACGATGACTTCACACAGTTCAGGAGAGGAGTAGAAATTCCGATAGGTAGGTGCAGACAGCGCGTCGTGACCGAGCAGGCTCGTGGACGAGAATGATAACAAGAGTGCGGCCACTGTAGTTGCATGAGACGAACAACAACCAGGCTGCTGCAGGAGTTTGATGAACAAACTGACTCTCAGCATTGCTCTGGTTTGCAAATAACTTAGAAACGTGCCAAAATACAAACTGAGGTCTCACATTTAAAGGGATAGTTCACGCAAAAATGAAAAGTATCTCAACACTATGCAGATGGATGGGTGGGTGAAGTATTTGAGTACACAAAACACTTTTGGAGTCTCGGGATAAACAGCATTGTAGACAAATCCAATATAATTGAAGTAAACGGTGACCGATTTTCAAAAGTAAAAAAACAACAGAAAAGCTACTACGAACTAAAAAGCTGATAGAAAATGTCTCCATGCTGATCGTGTAGTGCCATCCAAGTGTCCACAAGCCCCGACATTCAAATTCGACTCGAAAAGAGGTAATTTACACAATGTTTTTAGCCTATTATTGGTTGAACTACCCCATTAATATCTCACATTTAATGCCATATAGATAACTAAAATATATGGTCTTAAAAGTCCAGTGTGTAAGATTTAGGTGAAAGAGATTTATTGGCAGAAATTGAAGTTGCAAATGAAATTCAGCTCCAACTTGCAACTTCACCACTAGATTTCACCAAATTCTACACACTGAACCTTTACAGTTTTTTCCTATCGTTTTAGGCAATTTACCTAAACCATGTTCACATTCCCTAAACACTTCACACAGTGAGCATACCAGTAGACCATGTGAACCAAACTGTGGTTACTTGCCCCTATGCTAAGATACAAATGCTGGCAATGACGCCTTCTTCCAAATTTCATGGATACCTGCCCCAGTCAATGTTCACTACCGGCAAAACGCTGTGGAACTACAGCATATTTTACCAATGTTTAGATACTCTGTTCAAAACAGTGAACTTTCTGTTCAAAACCTAACTTATCAGTAATTTAGATCACTGTAGATGGAAAGATGCTGCATTTGGACAGACAAATGAAGTTACATGTTTGAATAAGAAAAAATATTTAGTTTATAGTTTATTTATTTTATTTTACAGTAATTTAGATTTTTTTCCCCCTGTGCACCATAGTTCTTGGTGAATTGGCATGGAATTACTTTTTTTACGTAAAAGCAACACTACATACAATGATCTGTACAAAACACAGAGGATAAGTTTTGCAATGCAAAACACCTGGTGGTCATTTCAGCTAAAGACCTACTCAGCTAAAGACCTACTCAGGTGTTTTACATGTAATTTGTGCCTCGTTGAAAAAGGGCCTTCTTTGGCATTTGCTTTGGACTTCTTTACGTAGTTGGTATAGGAAAATGGATGCAGCAAGAGCAAAAGCAAGAGGCAGAGGCAGAGGCAGAGGAAGAGGCAGAGGCAGAGGAAGAGGAAGAGGCAGAGGCAGAGGAAGAGGTGGAGGTGGAGGTGAAGGTGGAGTAGGAGGAAGAGGAAGAGGTAGAGGAAGAGGAAGAGGTGGAGGTGAAGGTGAAGGTGGAGGTGGACTTTGTAATGTATTTTCTGTTTTGTGTAACACTTGCACTGTGACAAAATCTCCAAAAAGTAAAGCACAGTGAAAAAAACTGTTGTGTTTGTGATTTGTTTCTGGATCATATATTACGTACTTACTGTATGCAATTTGCATTACAAAAACTGAAAATTGTTATTCTCAGTTTCTCATAAAACACTTACAGTATTTACTGTATTTACAATTACAGTACATTTACCACACTCAATTGTGACATCTTTTGTGGGAGGTAAACCGACATATGAACACTGTCAGCAGATACTTGGCTTGGATTGTCATACTGTAATATTACAAACTTTATTACTGTAGTCCAAAGAAGTGTTTATCTGTGTTTTTTCAATGCAACACTACAGGAAATCTATGCCAAACTGGAGGACACAGCAACATTTTATATATGCAATTGGCAATGCTTCAAGATGTTAGTGTTTTTTAGGTCATAGTGTTCTGAGAGGAAACATGTGTTAAGTTATGGCAGCATTGTTTGTGGTGTGGTTGTTGTAGTGCATTTTGCACCAAAGGTTAACAGATATGCAGAGGTGTGTGTCTCTAAAGCCCACTGTGTTAAGTGATAGGGAAAAGTGACCATAGTATGGGTACATGACCGAAAACGATAGGAAAAAACTGTAAATTAAGTCTGTCACTAGGAAGCTAGAGTGTGCAGTTTCTTTGACTCTGTCTCTATCTAGTGGTGCGTTCTGGTGTTGGTAATGAAATGATTTAAAAGCTTCCTCGTAGTGCCACAATCCTCGTGTTTGACTGGAATAAAGGCCTGACTTTAAACTTTGCATCTAGTTTGACACAACATGATGTCGCCTATATTAATGTTGGTCTTTTAATGTAAAAAAAAATATTCCCACATATTGACAAAGCAATATTGAGAATGAAAGGGTTTGACAAACCATCACTTGACGCGATACAACTCAATGCATTCTTTTCTCATTATTACAACAGTGCTCTTATCTGCTGTGACTTTTTGTTCTCTCTTTTTATTAAACCTTGACAGACACAAATCTTGGCAGCAGTTTTTATTAACGAGGACAGAACACAGTCAATGTGAAGAACCATTGAAAAGACTGCAGGAAGTTTGATGATAAGAAAGTGTGGTCAAAGTATTTAGTACATTATTGATGTACATATAAAGTGTCAAACTGGTTTGCTGTACCTGTTGCTTACTTGCTTACATAGATATTTTTATTTTACTTTTAAACATATTCAAAATAAAATCCCAACCTTTCCTGTCTCCTGCTCAACTTCAAGGGTTCAGAGCCTGAAGATTTTTAATTAATGAACTTCCTCTCAGTCACTTTTTATTTGTATCTTGTATCTGGGTGATAATATAATACTAAGTGACCTCGATTATTGTTGGCGCTTTAGTGACCCCTAGTGGATGGAGTCACGCACAACCACGTGTGTCCGGCACCTCTCCTCTGGTTGGCTGATTCTGCCCCTGACGTTGGAGCACTTCCCGTTTTGTAACAGAGTCACTATCTTGTGTTACCAAACACGACTTAACACGCGCATATCTGTAACCGTGGAAGGAAGGTGCATTCAAGGTAAAGTTTTTCTCTATACTCGTTCATTACTGTTGGTTTAACTTGTGCATGTGATTCACTGACTGCGTCACATGTTGATATCATTGTTTTGAGTGTGTGTCGGTGAATCTGTGCAGTGTTCATGCAACTGAATCCACTGGTGGGTCTCACACGAAAAGAGACCAGAGATGTAGGGCTGGACGGTATTATACCGAGAGAAACATGTTTCATATCAGTTGATATCGATCATTATCACGATAAATGTCACATTATTGTTTCTTTCAAGTTTAAAGATGTTTGCTCCAGAGTGAAGATTTTTTTTAATGATTATTTAACAGCAGAGAATGGCAACAGTTGATAAACAGCAAAAAAAAAGTACAAATCTGAGGTGGATATAGTTATAATACATAATACATATATTGATAATTTTAACCCTTGTTCTGCTCTTGATGAAAATTAAGTTGTGTTGATAATTAAAATAGTTTAATTGCGCAGCCCCTCAGTGACGCCCAGCTCTGCTTCCTGTATCTCTTAAATGAAATAATATCAGTAGTCTCCCACTGTTGTGTTCACAGACTCACCAACATGGCTCATACATGTATTCACTGGTTCCGCAAGGGACTGAGGCTGCACGATAACCCAGCGCTCCTGGCTGCTCTGAGGGACTGTAAGCAGCTCTACCCTGTGTTCCTCCTGGACCCTCACCTCCATAACAACATGTGCATCAACCGCTGGAGGTTCCTCGTCGGGGCCCTGAAAGACCTGGACTGCAGCCTGAGGAAGCTCAACTCCAGGTGCGAACATTGTACTCTTCAGAAATATTGAACACGAATTAAGTTAAAAACTGAAAAATGTTATTGTAATATTTTATTATTTTCACTATATGTCGTGTTCCACTCCTCCAGGCTGTTTGTCGTGCGAGGCCGACCAGAGGACGTTCTCCCAAAGCTGTTCGACAAGTGGAAAGTAACAAAGCTGACCTATGAGTACGACACTGAGCCCTACAGTCTGGGCCGGGACACGGCAGTGACCGCATTGGCCAAAGAACACGGAGTCCAAGTCATCTACAAAATCTCTCATACCCTTTATGATATAGAGAGGTACTCACACAATCTCTGAGGGTTTTTAAAGGTTGTGATATAACAATCAGATGGTCAATATGTATTTTTCTCTCCTATCTGCAGGATAATTGAGGAAAACAATGGGAAGGCTCCTCTTACTTATACCCGAATGCAGGCATTAGTGAAAACTCTTGGTCCTCCGAAGAAACCCGTCCCTGCGCCAACCGTGGAGGACATGGCAGGTGGGCCACGACCAGAAACATTCGATAAACATTGCATTTGTTGAAATAATCATTCAAATTATTTTGTTTAGATCAAGTTCATCAAAATGTAACTTACAAGTGTAGATTTTAAGCACTGTTTTGTAATATGTATGTATTTATTTCTGGTGGCACAGAGGTGAAGACTCCTTGCTCAGAAAGCCATGAGCAGCAGTATGGGATCCCTGCTCTGGAGGAGCTCTGCCCAGACGCTGCAGCTCAGGGAGAGGAGCCGTTTCCAGGAGGAGAACAGGAGGCTCTGAGGAGACTGGATGAGCATATGAAACGAACGGTATTTCACCTCCTCCTCTTACCCTGCATGACTTCGCATCATTTTAAGCCGTTTTCCGACATTTACTCTGTCCGGACAATTGCCACTAGGGGTGGCACCTGGGTCGAACATACAGGAGACAGGACATGACGTGTGAATTCTGCTTTCGAAATCACATGTTTTAGTTTTGATCAACACTGGCGTCGGCCCTAATCACCAAAAGCTCTCGAATCTTGTCTTTCTAAGTTTTCATCTTTGTCTGCGTGTTCTTCGTGTTAACCACTACTTTCTCATATTCTTTTTGTGTGTTTAAATTTTGCATCAGTTGTGTGTCCGACATCAACACGCCCATTTGCACACAGTGAATTTTGCGGACATTATCCTGCTGTTATCTCATATGGACACACTGACATTTCCAGACAATTTACTTGGGGGCTGGAACTGACTTCGATGTTTGCGTTCTCAAAGGCAGACCCTCCAAATAATCTCAGGAAACGGTCTGTTGAGTTTAGTGCTTGTCTGAAAGCAGCTTTATTAACCAACTCCCATTTCAGTAACAAAAAATAATTTCATTTAAACTCTGTTGTCAAGTCACAAACAAAATAAATGCCTGATTCATGTTTCTTGTGATTCTATATTTCAGAGATGGGTGTGTGAATTTGAGAAGCCCCAGACGTCTCCAAACTCTCTGAGCCCCAGCACCACTGTTCTCAGTCCGTACGTCACGGTCGGCTGCTTGTCCGCTCGCACCTTCTGGTGGAGGCTGGCAGACGTCTATCAGGGGGTGAGTGTCACCATGGTCACCATCACTGGAAAACAAAATGGTCGATGATGCTGCCCAGTCCACAGTCTATAATGGTATCGGAAGTTAAATGAACACGTTGTTTCATGTGTCGTCTTTGCAGAAGAAGCACTCAGATCCTCCAGTGTCCCTGCATGGCCAGTTACTGTGGAGAGAGTTCTTCTACACAGCCAGTGTGGGTATCCCAAACTTCAACAAGATGGTGGGAAACCCAGTATGTACTCAAATTGACTGGGACACCAAATCTGAATATCTGGCTGCATGGAGAGAGGTATTGACATTTGAGTCTATAAATGAAAGCAAAAAATAGAACATGGATTCTGTTGTATCGGAAAAAAAATCATTATTATCCTTTCATTTATTCAAATGTCCTGTTCTATAAATAGTTCCTGTCATTGTGTCTTTTCCTTAAGGCTCGGACTGGTTTCCCCTTCATAGATGCCATCATGACTCAGCTGAGACAGGAGGGCTGGATCCACCACCTGGCCAGACATGCTGTCGCTTGTTTCCTCACCAGGGGAGACCTGTGGATCAACTGGGAAGAAGGACAGAAGGTGTATACATGGTCTTGCCTTTATTGCTTCTCTAGGTTAACTGTTATGTGTGACCTGGTCTCTACCAAAGAATAAACAAGAAGCCCATGCAGAACTGATATTAGCTTTTTCCAGCTCGGCCAGAAATTGTCACATGCTACAGTTTGGTGATGTTGCTGGAAGGAACATTGTGAATGTTATTATATCCAAACTATCACCTAACAACAACATATGCTATATATTTAGAGCTGAAACAATTTCAACTATTTAGGATTAAACAAATGGAATACAAATGTAAAATCAAATGGGATTAATAACTGCTTGACACAAAACATGAGGCCAGTTGGTAATAAAGTGCATCAGTGAACATTTCTGCAGCCCAGAAGACGGCACCCTATCACTACTAAAGGGGTTTTGGGGCTTCTTCTGTAATTCCTCTCTGTGTCTCCAGGTTTTTGAAGATCTCCTGTTGGATGGCGACTGGGCTCTGAATGCTGGGAACTGGCAGTGGCTCTCAGCCAGTACCTTCTTCCATCAGTACTTCAGGGTCTACTCGCCTGTCGCCTTCGGCAAGAAGACCGACAAGAATGGAGACTACATCAAGTAAGATCACAAGCTGAAGTAGTGCTGGACAATATGAGCAAATTATTATCAAGATAAAAATGTTCATACCAGTTGATATATTTCATTATTATTCATTTTAAGTGTAAAGAATGATTTTCTCTGCAGAAAGTATCTTCCTCTTCTAAAGAAGTTCCCAGCTCAGTACATCTATGAGCCTTGGAAAGCTCCTGGCAGCGTCCAGCAGGCAGCAGGATGCATTGTGGGTAAAGACTACCCACATCCTATTGTACAACATGAGTTGATCAGCAAGAAGAACATCCAGAGGATGAAGTCAGCTTACGCAAAGAGATCTTCAGACAAAACTGATTCACCCACTAAAAAGCAAGGTATAACACAAATACTGTTATTAGACGTTGATCTCATTTGGTGTTTTAAGTTTACAGATGAAGTCCTACTTCTTCAATATGTCTTTTGTTCTGTTTTCCTCGTAGGTGTAAAGCGCAAGGGTCCATCTGTTGTCGACATGATGAAGAAAAAAGAAAAAAGAAAGAAATCACCCTCTAGTTAAGTCTAAGTAATTCACTGAGTGACTGAATAAACAGGGTTTGTGTTCATCTTGTGCTAAAGCTTGAACTGAGTAAAGTGGTCTATCCTAAACTTGTCTTGTTGATGCAGGCAGCCTTTCGACTATATCTAACGGTTTATTGCACCCTACATTGTTTCCTATGTTACATTTTTAATACGGTTCTTGTTTTCGCTTTTTTTATTGTATACATTTATTTCTGAGGAGAATTGTTGCGTAAGATAATGTCAGGTTAGAGTTATACTGGAAGACTGAACATTTGAAGACTTGTTTCTTGTCTGGGGATAAATATTATTTCAATTATGTTTGAAGGCTGCTGATCAGTCTGGTTTAGTGCTGTTTTTAAATGTATTTGAAATGCTAAATTGCCTTATTATACCCTTGATGTCACTACTCAGGTGTTTGCATTAATTCCATATAAAAGCAATATGATTTTTTTTTTATAAAACAAAACAAAATGTTCTGTATCTTAATAACAAAGAAATTGTAAATTCTATAAAAGTTCTGATATTAAGAGAATTCACTTTTACCACTAGAGGTCACTGTTAGTCTACATGCAGGATGATCTTTCACAAGGCTGTTCAGTTAATTAATACTGTATAGAAGTATAGAGGACCAAGTTAAAAAAGAAAATGTGATGATAGTAATTATAAGTGCTATTACTTTGCCAGACATGTTAAGTTTTAAACAATCTGAGCAATGTGAAAACTTTGAGAAGCAGACATTTCTGTGAATCAGCAAAAACACTATCCTGATAATTTAGGTTTTTCCCAAGGTGCAATGAAATCAAATATTTATAAAATTGTACGTATTTAGTTGATCAATTTAAATGTACCATGTTTACATTTTATAAAAAAAATAATTAAGGTTTCATTAATTCAAACCGCTATTTCAAACATTCACCCTTTATTTGTTTTAACTCATTTCTAAAACTCAATTTGATCCCATTCATCACTGTTGCCAGCAGCTCCTGTTTCATTTTCTCTCCATGGAAGATTAACCCAGAGCCACGAGTCAATATAGAACAACATGCTGTATGTTTATAGACTGCATGTGGTCGACTGAAGGCAGCGGGAGCAGTGCGGCACTACGTAAAGGCAAGATGTGTACGAGCGAGCGCGGGGCACACAGCTGTCCTCGGAAGTCTTCTCCTGTTACTGCTTCCTTGGAGCTGACACTGGTGTGAATATCCAGAAGATGATGTCACGGCCTCAGCAGCGGGCCAGACGTCTCTACAAAGCCAGGCTCAGTTTCCACAGAGACCTCTCAAACATCAAAACAATCTGCTCTCCGTCTGCATGGACATATGGGGGGGGGGGGGGGTTACACTTGGCACTGGGCCACTCTGCTGTTGACCTCTCATGACACAACCACAGAACATGTCTGACCCCAACAAGCCTGACTGAACTGAAATCATGCAACTGTGTACAGATTTGTGAGGAAATTAGAAATCTTCCATAATATAATCTGCAACTTTGGACCTAAAGCAATTTAAATCAGGCTCAGTCCCTCATTGATCTGTGATCAGAACGACAAATAAAACTCTCTTGACCTCTATTCGTCCACTGCAGTGCCCCTCTCCCCCGTCCCCCAGTGTGTCAACACCTCACCACTCACACCATCTTGGATGTGGGTGCTGTAATATCCCAGTTGGATAAGGACGGCGTGTTCCCATGCAGCTGGTGTTTCATGTAGCCATAATATTAGTGGTTTATATCAAGAGCCTATTTTCTGCATGGGCAGTGACATCGAACACTATATTTCCACTTTCACATTAAATTTGCGAGTTTGATGAACAGCAAAAGGTCCAGGCGGCATGTTGTAAAGAGATGAGGCTTTAAGTTCTCTGTCAACTTCAATAGAAGCATCATTTGTAGAAATTCATTTGATCAACTGAGATTACAGAATAATATGATCCCACTCAACCACTTGATAAGACAACAGAACCCCAAAAAATAAGTATTGGCCATTATTCACTCACTTAAAAGCAGGAGCTGCTTCATTGGCTTAAAGTGAGTCTGGTAAAGTTTACATGACCGTTTTTTTAAAGATTAACCACAACATCCCATTCTAATTCTATCAAGCGGTGTAGCCAACGAATACCAAAGCTCCGTCCATCAACAAAAGGTCCCTGTGGTGAGGCGGCTTTACCAGATGAGACGTTTCAAACAACATCACTTTAACGGCTGCGTCTGTTTAATTGCACAGAAAATTGAAACCGCTGCAGCTCATTTTGTCGGACTGAAGCCAGGTGTTCTCCTGTTGTCATGTTACGCTTAAATGAAATGGTGAGATTTCTGCAAAACTGACACAATTTGTCAGCCGTGGTAATTTCAAATTGAGGAGGAACTGAGGGGGACAGGACGAAGTTGTGAGTGAAAGGTTCACGACCACACGCTGAAAGGTCGCTATTTACTTGACGTCCATGGAAAATTGTCCATGGAAAATAAATGGTGAAACTGAACCTGCTTCAGTTTTTGGCCACTCGCTGTCTCCACCGGCACACACCCAGACACACTCAATCTTGTTCTTCTATATTAGTGAGGACATTGACTCCTTGGATATATCCACTCCCGGGCCACTTAACCTAAACTTAACATTAAATCTAAATGCCTAACCCTATCATACCCGACTGTGGTATGCATACATGTATATAAAGTTATGTCAAATGGTTTTAATTAAGTCAAATAATTCCTATTCTTAATATACTCTTATCATGAATTACATTTTTTTTATTTTTGCTGTTATTCATTATTATTTATTCTAGATATGTCATGTCAACAGTTTTCTTTATTTAAAGCAAGGGCAGAGGATTTATTGGTTTATATATTTATTCATTTTTGGACGGGATTTCAACAAATCAATCATGGTTTTAATGCAGGACTTTGAAAGTGACTTTAAAACTCACGGTCCCCATGTACCCAAACTCCTAAAAGCACTCACTCAGGGGATTATGTTTTAACCCCAGTTGAAAACAAAACATGATTCTAGCCCCAAAAGCAAGAATTAACCCTCACACAGATCCTCACTTCATGCTCAAAATGTTTCACACACACACACACACACACACGGTCATGTCTCCAGGACTCCAGCCGACATTGCATTCAATTATTGACATCCTCTGATTTGCTGGTGACTTACTCTAACCTTGACCTTAACCTGAACCTAAATCTAAATCTAAATCTAAAACTTAACATTACCGTAACCCTAAACCTTAACCCGGACCTGAACCCGAACCTGAACCATAATCTAAAACATAACCTTAACTGTAACCCTAAACCTTACACTGAACCTTAACCTAGAACAGGTCTTCACACGATCTTTTACCACTAACTTAGAGTGGAGAGGATACTCATTGACATAATGCATACCCTGGCCTCTTGCCTCAACCTTAACAATCACAACTAGATGCCTCACCCTTGTGCTTATGCTACACAACACACACACACACACACACACACACACACACACACACACACACACACCCCTGCACATATCCTGAACAACAACAGTCCTACAGACCTGTATGTGTCCATTACCCCTCTGGTTCTAATGAATGGTCATAGTCATTCACATTTGCCCTGCAGTAACCTTCCTCCATCCCTGCTGGAGAAAAAATGATGTGGGGTCAGACAGATAATGGTATAAACAGAGCCAGAGGTAGTGATCTCAGGGAACATCTCCTGTCACCCCTCTACAGACTCAACCACAACAGGGTTTTTAACAGGCTCTATAGATAGATGGCATGAGGCAATGAGCATGCAATGCTAAATTCCTGTCCCCACAGACCCAACCCTCTGAATTCAGATTTGGAGAGGGATTGTTCAAACACTGACGTAGTGACTTATTCTGAGTATAGGGATCATCAAATGACATAATTGACAGGAATACACCAAAACTTCATGGAAATGCTACTGTTTGATGTATGTCAAAGAATATTTGATCATATATTTTGTTACCTCCGCTGAGGAAGTTCAGTTTACGTCTGCGTTCATTTGTCTGTTGGCAGGATTACGAACAAAAATACTCGATTTACATGAAATCTTCTGGAGGGTCAGGCGTGACCCAAGGAGTTAGTTTTTTTTTCTTCACTTTCTTTAATATTGTGAGATGTTTTTCAACATTCAACATTGTTGTTTCTTTCAGAGGATAATTCATGAATGAAATCAGGCCCAGCTTAGATAAAGTTAGATGTTATCCAAATAAAAATCTGGATCTAGTGAATTTAAATGTGGGGGACTGTTGGGCCTTGGCCGGATGTATGAGTGCCATTTTAGTTTATTTAGTTTATTCCTATTTTTACTAGCACAGTTGCAGATCGCTTTCAGATTATTACCTCCTAACTATCTAACAACATGAGTGAACATCTTTTCTGTATTTCTGGTTCAGGATCTAGGAAGTCCCCCTCCCACCAGGAGAAGTTTATTCATATGTTTAAAGGGGGATACACTGTCTGAGAGAATCACGTGAGCGACTCCCCCAGTCTCTGTGGTGTTTCCACACCCTGTCGTGCTTTGATCTCTCTCCACACGCCCCATCCAGAATATCTAGACCACGCTGAGGCAACTGTGTTTTCCAGCCCCCTCACAGGGAACTGGCAGCCAGTCACACACATGGTCCTCCAGCCCATACATGTCTATCACTGCAGTGTGTGTGTACGTGTAATTGCTCAGGTTGTGTGTTGTATGGGAATCATCGTGGAATGCGATGTGAAATGTCACACTGCGTGTGTCCATTAAAGCTCTCTCATTGTTCATGAGAAGATCTATAAGTGTGTTTATCTCATTTTGAAATTAAATTCTTAATCTTGGTGGTAGAGTCGTGGCAGTTTATCCGTTCGCTGGCAGGGAAAGTGAGGGAGTCACAGACGATGATTAATGGATGGAACAGAAACATTTAAATAGCTTCACAGACGGCATACAGGCATGTGTGATGTGAGAAGTGAATGTGGTAACATGAGGAATGCAATTGATTTATCTGAAGGAGAATTAGTGAGAACTGACTCGGGGACAGTGATTTACAAAGATCTCGTATTCACACTGCGTCAGTTGATGATGAGTTGTAGGGGTCACTTTTTGTTTACCATTCTTAAAGGTCATTTTGTTGTGCCTTTTTCCTCAAACATATAATTATTTAAAATTGTCCTAATCGAGATTTTTTTGAAGAAAAATATCAACAAACAATCCGTATCACCGAAATAAGCTATAGATCTAAAAAAAAAAAACAGGTACATTTTGTGTGTGTATGTGTGTTTGTGTGTGTGAGCATGCATGCGTGCGTGTGTGTGTGCGTGTGTGTGTGTGCGTGTGTGTGTGTGTGCTGGCTTGTGTAAAGATAAGAGCCCATAGCTCTTTGGCAGTCAGTTGGATGTGCCTATATAAGGCTGTTCTATTCCTACTGCTTCATCTCTGGGGATCTACTGCAATTGTCACTCGCGGGACAATGCATGCAACAGAAATATGATTAGGCCTCTCCATTTTATATTATATCACAAAAACACACTTTCAGCCTTTAAAAAAAAAAGAAGATAGTTGAATTAATGTTTCACCTAATGCAGTTTTTTCTACGGTCTTGCTTCGGCGTCAATAGTCCTTGGGGGAAAACATTACTCCACAGTATTATGACCAGAACCTTGTGCAACTGTAAGAATGTGCGGCTCATGTTAATGGACGTAAAAGTGAAGGCCTCATCCTCCTGATTGACAGGCTCATATGATTCTTTATTATGGTGTGAACACATGAGCTAAAAAGTTTCAGAGGACCGCTGACCACACAAATAGTCCCCCTTTTTTTCTGAGCACACGATGTCCATTAGAAGAATAGAAAAACAAAACCCTCACCCTGTCTTTTAAATCCTGTCCTCCTATTCAGGGAGCTACCAAATCTGGGATGACCTTGTATGTGGCATGGGATACCTGGGGAAAGCTCTTCTTCTAAAAGTATTTCAATTGTTTACGCAAAAGCTTTTTCCTACATGTTTGTTTTATCTGCTGCTGCTCTTTGATTGTTTTTTACATTATGGTCCAAAGGGAAGTTTTGGAAAGTCTGATGTGCTCTTGTGCCTATTTACAGGCCAACTATAAATAGTCCAGCAGCCCACGCATGCTCATGTTAGATTGGAAATCTCTGTGCCTCAAGTCAGAGCTGTGGGGTATCTGTCAAAGGAGGGAAAGAAACTTGTGGACGGTGAGTAAACATTGTACAATAGACAACTGAATGCTGTTTATGTAACTAATGAACAGGGCAGATCAATGTGTTTATTTTGACATGTGTTTCTTTCCGTTCCTCAGTCTATTGTCACCTTATCATCTTTCATTTTTTCACTCTTTTGTTCTCTCTTAGCTTGAATTCATCTCCCAGAAAAGCCAGAAAACGTTTTTTCCTGAAGATATATTTTTTTCGTCCTCACGTGTCACAATATCTGTTCAAAAATGGGTTCTCGGAGGGCACCGACTCGGTCCAACTCTGGGAATGGAAGATCCACCAACGGGGAAACAATTGTTGGCAGTAGTAGGTCCAGCGGCTGCAGCTACCTCTCCAACGTGAGGCCAGAAACCAGGTACAGACTCTTCACTGACTCCGTGGCCACCGTAACACGTCAACACTTCATGGTTTTCCTAACCTGGGATGAAAGTGTGCGGCATGTTATTTCTTTGCTTTGTTGCCATGGTCCCAAAGTTTAAATATACTGCTGATTAAGAACAGCATCTCAGGTATGCACCATGGGGCCCATTTCACATCGTGCAATCCACTGACAACAGCTCCTGCTTGGAAAGATTTGATCATGAAACACGAGCGCTGGCCTTCAGGTCTCTGTCTTTCATGATGTGTTTATCAATAAATATTGATGGATTCTATAGTTTATGTTTCAGGGCAACATACCTGAACATAACCAGTGAGTTCCACAAACAAGGAGGATTTAATTGCTATTTGCTTGTGTCTGTCTGAATGTCAGCCATATTACCCAAAAACCAAACCAAAAGAATCAACGTTCATGAAATTTGGCGGAAGCGTGGGGCATTACCCAAAGAAGAACCCAATTGATTTTGGTCAGATCCGGATTAACTCTAGGTGGATCCAGTTTTTTTTCTTCTTTTTCTTCAACATGGCATTATAGGGCTTTAAACTTAGCAAAGGAAGTATGTGTTGTCCAGCACCCCGCTATTTATCTCTGCCATGAATGTTTAGTAGTCTTTAGCAGAATAACATTGCCATTACATCTTGTGGAGGGGTTGGGCGTTTCCCAAGCAAGAATCCATGCTATTTTGATGTGGGACTGATATTTATGAGGGTCTGCAATTTGGTGCAGATCCCGTAAAAAAATCCAGATCTAGTGAATTTAAATCCTCCTGAGTGCCATTGTAGTT
This sequence comes from Pleuronectes platessa, assembly GCF_947347685.1. Taxonomy (NCBI): domain Eukaryota; kingdom Metazoa; phylum Chordata; class Actinopteri; order Pleuronectiformes; family Pleuronectidae; genus Pleuronectes; species Pleuronectes platessa. Next base: position 13,345,137 of record NC_070626.1, read on the forward strand.
GCATGATAGACTTTCGCTGCAAAATCATGTCACAGGATCATGTTGTTGCAATTGAAATCAGCAAGTAGCCATTTATAAACAGAAAACCTACTTGACACAAAAACAAGACAGATTTCCTGCAAAACCTTTGTTTTAAAGTTATTTTCAAGCTGATTTCTGATATCATTTTCGTTGCATGTCTGTAGATCAGCTTTGAAATCCATGAACACAAACATTAGAATGAAGTGCACACATTAAACCATACATATTATTCCTATAATTAACAAGGGGGAATGTCTTTATCGTTGCTGTCTTGTTTTGTTTGCTTAATGGTGAGCAACGTGCGGTGAAGTGTAACCCTATCCTTAAACCGTGCACTGACCCAGCAATGAAATGGATGTCAACACCAGACATGGATCAACTGCACTTAACACAAGCACCATAATAATGATTCTATAGCATATGCATGCAAGCCCCGATCACTTTATATTATACTGTGATGTCCATGTGATGTTCCTTGGGCATTTCCAGATGCTATAATGGTTCAATATTCGGTCACACTATTTATAGTCATTTGCTAATTTCTGGAATTAATTTCAACTCAACTGATGACACCTCCAACTAATCACTCTGGACTGTACATTTTATTTTTGCTTATGTGGTCTGAGGAAAAACCACAAATACGCACAATGTGGTTAACGGCATAAATTCACATGTGATGTTTTTCCCCAAATGTGACTTTTAATGATCAAATCAGAACATTTAGAAAAATGAAATTAAAGAATGATCTGGATTTTAATCTCCAAAAAAACAGATATAATTAAAATTAGCTTGTTGAGAGGTCTGTACTTGCAATGCTGCTGACCTTCACAACACAATAATGACATATTCCCTTGGCCTTACAGGAGCACATTCTCCAGCGTGATGGCACAACTTACCGAGGAGACGCAGCCCTCCTTTGAAACGACCCTCAAGTCAAAAGCTGTGTCAGAGAAATGCAACGTGAAGTTCTCATGTGTGGTTACAGGTAAACACATGATTCAAACGTCTTACAGTTTAAGGCCTTGTGTGACATAATGGAAATATATTGCCACTGGACACAGTAACCCATTGTGCTCAATGAAACAAATTAATTCTGAATAGCATGTGCATAAGACGGTAACAACTAAAAGGAAGTAGAAACACAAAAATACGAAACAACATCATACACATGGATTTATACTTACTGAGCATTTGAAAATCATTAAGATTTCCAACATGGCTATAACAAGGCTAACAAGACTATAAGACAAATCATTACTCAAGAAAACATTGCTCTTAGTCAATATAACCCAAGCTGCTACTTATGTTTATTGGATAAAGAAATTGTTTAACCACTGCTCTGATATCCTGAAATGTTTTTTAATTTTTTTTTTCAGGATTCCCAACCCCTCAGGTTACTTGGTATAAGGATGATGTGCAGTTAGACAGATACTGTGGCCTGCCTAAATATGAAATATTCCGCAACGGACAGAACTATTCCCTTCACATTTACAAGTAAGTATGTTTCAAACCACTAATATGCACGACAACACTTATTCTATCAAGATATTACCAAGATCAACATTGTATAAGTCTGTTCATACTTAACAGCAAAGAACAATCTGACAAAAAACATTGTATTAAAGCTGTTTGTATTAATCGTATCTTTCTGTTTAGTCAAACAAATGTTTAGACTGACTCAACCATAAAAAAAGAGTCTATCCCCTTAATAGTATTCTTGTCATCAATGTTTACTTTTGTTGCATAAGTTAGATTTCTTGATTTATTTTAATTGATGTATTTCATTTTAAACTTAAATGGTCTTCTTTTGCAGTTGCACTGTTGAGGATGCAGCTATATACCAGGCCTCAGCCATCAACAGTAAAGGTATCGTGTCCTGCTCTGGGGTTCTGGAGGTGGGTGAAATGAACGAGTTTAAGATCCACCAGCGCTACTTTGCAAAGCTCAAACAAAAAGCTGAGAACCGGCGAAGGGAAGCAGAAGGTAAAGAAAACCAGGAGCCGCTACGAACCATCAGTCCCGACCGGGCGCAGAGGAAACGCCGCTCCACAATGGAGGCCTTCCTCAGCACGCCGAGCTCCACGGAGGAGGAGGCCACTGAGGAGAACCAGCAGGCTGTGGCTGCAGTGACCGAGGCCAGATTACAGGAGGCCACTGTGGAGGAAGTTGAGGAAAAGCCAGTCACTAACGGACAAGTCGTAACTGAAAATGGAAGCAAGGGCGGAACGTACACATATGATGGTGGGCATAAGATTTTAAATGCGCACCAACCCAAAACTCCCTTTGTCAAGAAGAAGATAAAAATGTCTAACTGCACAAAAGTTGCAAAAGCAGATGCTCTGGGAGAGAGGGCGTCTGAGGAGAGGAGGGCAAAGGATGAGACCTCAGCCTCTGCAGCTCCAACCTGCAGAGATTCAGTACCGTGTAAAGGGATTCAAGAAGAAGTTATGGAAGTAGAAAAGATTTCTACTCCAACAATTGTGGATCCAAAGTACAGAAACATGACCGAACCACGTCAGCAATCCTCAGCAGAGAAAGCAATCCTAGTTAAAAGGCCTTCAAAGGGTGATAGCGTGTGTCATGTGCCTTCACAGATTGGGCAGCTCCCTGTTTCACTATCTCCTGCTGCTCTTACTTCTGAAGGTCAGACCGTGTCAGGACCTGAGGATAATCATGTGGCAAAGCATGTGAATGAGGCTGGACTCAGGAGCCAAGAGGAGAATGTGGAAACGCAGAAACAAAGTCCCAACCTCAACCTCAACATGAGCTCAACACGACAGTCAAGAGTTGCATCGACACACCTACGCACAACTAAGAAGGACGGTATTAAAAGAGATGTTAAAGCCATGGATATTGATGAGAGGTCAGATACTTCCACTAGTGTAACATTGGGACACAGAGACCTCACGTCCGGTGACGTACCATGTCAAATCAGGGCTGCTTCGCCCGAGCGTCCATGTGAACCGCCTGGAGATAAGCCGTCTGAGAAGGAAACACGCCCCTTCCAAAAAAGTGTGCCCGCGCCGCGACCCGTCCCAGAGAGTGAGGTGAGTGCTTTCGCATGAGCTCATGAGTGCTTTGTACTGCCAACACAGGCTAAATCACTAACACAAGCATCCCAGAGGCTATTTATAGCTGCTTAGTGCTGTGTGACAAGAATTAAATGACGCATGCGTTGACAGCTGCTTATGGTAAAGCCGGGTGACAAATTAAAGGGAAAACCCCCAAAAATTTGAGGTGAAAGAGGTTGACAGGGCAGATCTCAAACCAGTCTAATGTATATGGGGGAATTTAGACCAATATGTGAAACAGAATCATCAGCCAACATAGAGCAATGTTTTGTAAAGAAAGAACAACAAAGTATATTTCTGCAGAGTCTGTCATAACATTGAGGGGTTGAAGTTTTATAGAAAATTCTGGTGAACAACTTCAACTTAGGATAAGTTGTGAAACTAGTATCTTTTTAACTTTAACTGTAAAACACTGCTTCATCCAATACATCAATCCAGAAATCTACTGTTTTCAAGGCTTTAAGGTTAAAATGTGAGATCTGAGTTAGTTAACTTTAGATTTTAATTTTGTTCTACTTTGTAAAGTGATGTCCACATGTTACATCATTTAAAGAATAACATTGATCTGTCTAGTAGTGTCCAGGGACAGTGGACAGTGGCCCAACACCTCACTCAGACACTTCATGTCGCTATTTCCTTGATTTAGTCACCTGACTGTACATTGATGCAGCACATTTGACATTTTCAGTTCAGAGGTGTGAGAGACGACCAGAGAAGCATCTTCTTAAGATAGAAATTTTGACAGAGCAGAAGGGGGTTAGCTTAGCTTAGCACAAAGACAGGAATAGGTAACAGCTAGCTTGTTCTTTTAAAATACAATTTTTGTTGATTTTACACTTAACAACTACAAACAATTTAATAACTATCAAGATATAATGTGTTGATCCTTGAGCTTTAGAGGTTTAGTCAGGCAGATTGAGTTACCACTGAATGAAACCATACAGGGTGTTTCCCCTGTTTCCATCCTCTGTGCTATTTTAAACTCTGTTGCTGCAGGCTGTAGCCATTAAATATATATTTAATCACCAGATAATATAAGTGTATTTATCTTCTGCATTCTGTATTTATCTAACTCTAGGAAGTATTTCTCAAAATAGTTTTAGAAATCTTGCTTAGAAGTAAAATGGATGGTGTCCTGTGGACAATACAACTTTATTAATCCCGAAAGCAAGGTTTAGGGCAACTAAAAGACAAAATAAAATACAGACATGCAATGACAATAAATACCACAAATGAGTGTAAGTAATAAGAAAAAAATTAAACCTTTGCTTCAATAGAAGATTTGTATGCTACATGGTCCTCTCCTTAATCGCCTGTAAACATTTTGCTGGTCTGGGTGGGGAATCTTTATTGTGCGCTGCTTATGCAATGGTCCAGGCCTCAGCGACATGGCTGAATGCTGACGGCACTGAGACCTGAGACAAAACACAGCCGGGCTCATGAGCCTCTTGAAATGACTCGCATACCTTCCTGGCTACACTTCAATGTAAAATAGCGGCCGGGTTTCTGAATAGGCCTCACCATGAAGGGAAACAATTAGAAATATAGTTTTGTATGTGATCTTAAAAGCTGAACATTTTCACTGCGAGTTCTTTGGCTGCTTTTGAGTCACAGTTAAATGTTAAATGGAATCTAAATTTGGAGTCAATGTAAAATGAATGTACAGTGCCCTCAGAGCAGGATGGACCACATGCTGCAGTTACTAACTATATCTTTTCTTTTTGCCATTCCTCTCTCTGTTTGTTTCATGGTTAAGCTGTTGCTGTTTTTAAAACTACATGTGTTCACCCATGTCCTGCATAGCTTAGGATAAGGGACTTACAACATGGAAACATCTGCTTGTGCTCTGTCCAAAGACTACTCAGGCCCGTACAAAGAAGAACAGGAATGATGCACCTGTCAGCCTCGGGCCTCCACCCAGCCAGGGTACGCTGCAGGCCCAACAGCCACATAAGACTCCTTCAAAAGGACAGACGACGAGGAATGACGTGCAGACCACGTCTGTGCAGCGTGGTCTTCAAGCACCTATTGGCAAGATGACACAGGACATATTGGATCATTCCAGAGGATCAAATGAAAGCCATAGAGTTCTTTTAACAGACTTACAGAAGCCAACCTTTGAAAGTCTGGATGGTGGTGCGGACACCCGAGAGTGTAATGTTTCATCCCTGGCCCTCCAGAGCCAAGCAGATACGGCTGTAAAAACAGTTGAAGGAACAGATATACTAGTTAATGAGAAGTTAGATGGTAATGAGGTAGGTAAGGTATTAATGCAGACTGAGAGTGTAGACCCAACTGAGAAGATAGTTGAGATGGAGACTGAAGCTGCTGCTCCGGATGAAAAGAGTAGAGATGCTGTGGATAAAGACGTGGATCTTGGAATTGTGGAAGCTTCTTCCAAAGAGACGAATGAATCAAAAGTGGTGCAAGAAAATTGTCCAGAATTGCCGACTGTAAAGCCAAATATATCTGAGAATGTCCTGCCACAGTTACCAAATAACCCAGAAAACACACCGGAGCAAAGTTTAGGCTTCAATGGAATTCCTAAACCTGTGTCAAAAGTCATATCTATCGCTGAACTTCTTAGATCTCAATTAAAGCTACTTGATCCCACTCTAACATATTCAGTGCCAGATCAAGAACCAACGGCAGCTGCTCCAATTACAGTTGAGGGATTGAGACATGATGACAGACAGTGTACAGTGGAAGTGAAGAAGTCACCGCCTGATAGCAAATCTGAGACTATAACTGACGATACACCCCCAACAAACATAAAGGCAGCACTTATGGAGGTGTATCTTCAACTCAATACAACTATAGAGGAACAAATTCATACTCCTAATAAAACTTCCTCACCTCTTCAGGCGCCACAGAAGCAAAATGAAGGTGTTGTGGACACCGGGGCATCACGTCTGGTTCCTTTGATAGATTGTCCTGTTGTTTCACTCACAAGTCAAGACAAACTTCCTCCCTCAACTGCTGAGGTTGAACAAGCCAACAGACTGGCATCAGATTCAAACCTCTCCGGAACTGTCAGCCGAGGACCTGGGACTATAAGGTCTAGCAGTCAGGAGTCAAATATTATGATTGTGAAGCATGTCCAAAACGAACCTGCTCAAGGCAAAGAAGCGGAATCGGTTAAAAGGTTAACTCCAGAAATTATACTCAATGGCGAACCTGAAAGGGAGATTACTGAAATGAATTCCACACCACTTTTAGATCCCTGCGACATGAAAGAACAGAACACAAACACAAGTTCTTTGCAGAGTGTTCAAATGTTTACCGCTCAAAGTTTATCAAGCTCAGAAACACAAGAGAATATCCCGAAACTTCTTCAGCCAGACAGCTCTATGGTTGAGGAGTTCTCAAGGAGCGAATCCTTAATCAGTCCAACTCTTGAGGCCAGCCCTTTGCTAAAGAGAAGAGACTGTGCTTCACCAATTCCCTCTGCTACTCCACAAGAGCTAGCCTCTGGGGCCCGCCGCAAAATCCTGGTGCCCAAGTCCAAATCCGAGGAGGCCGCTGAGGCTACATCTCCTGTCGATAACCAAGCTGAGAAAAAAGAGGTTTCTACACAGAACAACAAGCTTTCCATGAGTCCTGTGACCCCCTCTGTGTCTCCAAGCCTGTCTCGACGAGCAGCTCTACTTCAACCGGCTGGTGAGCGGACATCTCCCGTAGAAAGACGTTCTCCTCTTATGAACAGGAGAAAGACAATGCTAGAGACGGAAGCCTCAAACCAGCAGCCCACTGAGAAGACCAACAACCTGAAAACTGAGGAACAATGGAAACCTACAGAGAAGGACAAACACGACCCATTCAAAGGTAAAACTATCGTCATGAATAAAAATGTTCACAGACTGATCTATACTGTTTTTTGAGGGAATATCTGTACTGTTTAGATGTATGAAGGATTAAGCACAAGATAATTAAGGATTTTAATATTGGGAAAGCACCAGCTCCAACATGACGTACCGTGCAACAAAATCCAACTCTTTGCGCCTTTTCCTACAGTTCATTAGCTCACAGCACCACCTAGCAGAATTCTATAACAATTGATCACAACAATGTCCCATGAGAAGCACTTTACTTTTAATGAATGTCCGATCACAATATAGTGTTTGATAGTCTTGCAATATATGAAGAGGTTAGATTTGAATATGATAGCTAAGTTTTTCATAATTTTTTTAAAAAGATGTGTTATTTTTCAGATTTCCTGTAGCAACAGAATAACATTTATATAGCAGAATAAGCTTCAGTAATGAGATGAGCCAGCATTAGCATATTTGTATAGGGCATTATCTATATATTTAATATCATTAGAAGGAAACGGAGACCTCAGTTTGTGTGTGTGTTTGTGTGTCTGCCTTGTCTGTCTCTGCCTCCAGCTCCTCAAGTTATCCGCAAGATCAGGGCCGAAACCTTCTCCGACGCCTCAGGACACCTGAAACTGTGGTGCCAGTTCTTCAATGTTCTCAGTGACTCTACAATCAAATGGTACAAAAATGAAGAGGTGATCACGCAGATTAAAAGAAGGTGAGTTCTCGTATTAAAATTCTTGGAAATGTATTACTCCTCATATAACATTGTGTTTTGCTATGTTCTTTAAAGGGTTAAAATTGGAACAAAATATATCAAAATGACTGGAAATGTGTTTCTGGTATATTCATTTTTACTGTATATCCGGTTAAATTAAGACTTCTTTATTTTTAAAGACCGTTCTTTTACAGATTCTGTATCATTTGTGACATGTTTCTCTTTCAGTGCAGGGGATGAGACTCAGGTGAATCTTGCCATTGTTCAGGCATCATCCAGAGACTCCGGTGTTTACGGATGCTCAATCACAAATGAATATGGGACGGACTCAACAGACACACTGCTTAGTGCAGAAAGTATGTCATCTTCTTTACATCTGGCATTAACGTATACATTTTCTTTTCATTACTTATTAACAGCACCTCACATTGTGTTTTTCTGCTCTCTCAGTTATAGCCGGAATGTCCCTACGTGAGGATCTTGGTGGTAAGATACGAGTTTATATGTCTTAGTCACAGATTTTTGTCCCAGCCTGATATGCCCATCTGGCTGCCTGGCCTTGTAACATCAGTTTGCATTACTATCATTATTGCGGTGCAGTTGGAGAAGAAATCGAAATGACACCCCTGATATTCACCAAGGGTTTGGCTGATTCTGGCGTCTGGGCCAACAAATTATTTGGCCGTATAACGATGCAGGAGTCACACATCGGCTTTGGCTGCTCTCACAAAGTCTGGAGGGCAAAAGTCATCTATGGTCTGGAGCCTGTGTTTGAGTCTGGTAACACATGCATCATCAAAAAAAGTAACCCTATCGCATATGAAGGCAAAGAAGAAAGAAACCTTTTAGAGAGAAACCTGGACAACATCAAGCAGGTATGTAGGGAAGGTTGGATTTCACATACTATCCATGTCATCCTAGATTTACCGAAAATGAGTAAAACAGTAAGCTTACAATTCCGGCATCAAAGTGAATCAGTCAGGTGTCGGTCCTGCCACCCACATATGGATTACTATGGCACAAATTGAATTAAATGTACATTTAACACATTAACTTGTGTAGGTTGAGCTCATCTTTACTGGCTGTCCTCCAATGTTCTGCCCACAGCATTGTAAAATCCAGAACCTGGCTCGTGAATACTGCAAAATCTTCTCAGCTGAAGCAAGAGTGCTTGATAATTTTGGCTCCTCTCTTGAGTGAGTACCATCTGTTTAAAGTTATAACAGCCTGGGTGTTATTTACAGCACATAACCCACATCACCGGGATCTTTGTTACACAGGGTGATTCCAGTCTACCTGATGTACCGACCAGCAAACACTGTCCCCTACGCCACAGTGGAGGCTGATCTGACTGGAGCCTACCAGAAACATTCTGTCCTGGATCACACGGGCAGATTAGACGTGAAGACTGGTTCGGAGGTGGCGCAGAAATGCTGTGCCCTGCAGCACTGGATCTTTCAGTGGACCAATGGCAACCTGCTCCTCACTCGGCTGGAAGGTAAGGGACACCTGACCCCAGCAAAGCAATTCCAAATTTGTGGATAAATTCATTAAGATTACATGATAAGCTGGGACAGAGGAGGCTGTGAAACAATCACTACCTAATTCACTTTTGTGTTAAAATCAGTATATATCCTTTATTTAACAAGGTAAAAGTGTCATTGAGATTCATATCAATACAAACTACAAACATACACTGTCATACAGTACAAACACAAGAACAATCTTCGAAGCAGAATTTCAATACAAACTTTTAAGAGCATTCACAGTATGAGCTATTTTCTTGATTCTATCAAATGTACTTAAATTCTTCTACAGTAACCAGCTCTCACAATTCCACATCCTTCTGTTATTATTCCAGGAAGAGCGGGCAACAAATTTTAAATATTGACAGAGTGCAGCCCATGTTGATCTAGGCTTTTACACATGCATGTACAGTACACAGGTAGGGGAGACCAAGTATTACCTTTCCTGGAGGGAGACACAGGATTTATTCCTAAAAAGAATCTTGGAAACAAGGATTTTAACATGTGATTGGAATGACAAGTTCTGATCAATAATAATAATATAATCCAAATACTTGTTTTGACCGTTTCCCTTTCAATCCCTTGATCAATTGCCTTATTCGGAAAATTTGATGTCAATATTTTAAGCCCAAAAGCATGAACTTGTCTGCATTCAACACCAACTTAAATTGAGTTAAATGGTACCAAACAACATCAAAGTCAGACTGCAGGAATTCAAGGGTTTGTATTGTAGAGGACGTAAGCATGAGAAGCTTTAAAGTGTTGTCTTATCATAATTAATAAGGTAAAAATACTGCATGAAATAAGGAAAAGTGTGAAAGCAAGAACTCTGAGCTAAACTACTTCGTTATTTATCTTCCCAACCCTCATCCAGAGGTTGAAGAGAATATTTTCCCTGTTTTAAGTATTCTGTGTGTTGTGAAAACAGGACATGCTTCAATATTGTTTTCATATTTTTAATGGTTTGTTTGACTTAATGTGGAGTAAATTCACACTGCATGCCTGACAAGTCTGAATATACCACATGGATAAGAGAAAAATAAAGTGATTGCATGGTTTTATTTTTGCAGGTGTTGACACCAAGCTCACCAATGTTGGGATTTCAGTCAAATCCATGGGGTCAGTATACTTCCATTGTGTTGTTTACGTAAATTATGCTTTAAAAACCTGCATTTTAAAGGTAATTCGATTTTGTCCCCTCTGATCATACAACTGTTTGATTTGGTTTTGCTGTGTGGCTCTGCAGGCATCAAGGTTTATCTGTTGAAGGGAATCCCAAAGTTTTTGAGCAGTTTGTCTCCCAGCACCAGTGCAACTACTTCTGTGGTCTGCTGAGCCTGAGGTCACTAAAGGTCATGGACGCTTTACTGACACCGACAAAGCCCAAAGGCTCCAGAAGCCCATTGCTTCAACGCAAGATGGCTGCTGGTTCCTCCAGCCCCCAGACAGGACGGAAAGCTGCTGGCAGCCCCAGAGTGCCAAGAAAGACAGAGCAGGACGGCGCAAAGACCCCAACTACACAAAAGGCTGCAGATGTTCCCAACATAGTTAAGACAGACACAGAATGAAGATCTCCACAAAAACCCAGGAGGAGCTGGAGGGACGATAGATGAAACCCCTCAGACCCCAGGGAAGGGGATGAATAAATAATAAGACTTGACTTGTTTCTAACAGCCACCATTCCTCATCATGATCACTTGTTGTGGACATGTTGTGATAAATCTCCATGGGAATGTATGTTGAAATGCTGTGACTGAAGCTTGTTGTGTAATCAGAAGTATTGGCTTGTCCTGGGATTGTGTTCTATAATACCATGAACACTTGGTTACAGATGCCAGTCAGAGGTTAGTGTTTTTGTACAATGTGATGACATAAAACATTTTGGACTAAAGTGGCATCAAGTGCTGTCTAGTCCATGTGTATTTATCGATGTAAGAGCACAATTTTTTCTTTTATAGTCACCTTTTTTAATGCAATGGAAACAAACCAGAGGATATATGTCTGGTTGGAGAGCACATTCTAAAGGCTGGAGGAAAATAAAATATTTTGTTCCATGTGTCAGTCCAAATATGGCCTCAAAATCACACTGATGTACAGTGGCTGGTGCTGCAGAGCTTTTATATTGTACGCTGCCATGTTGACCTGCTGTTACATTGCACCACATTTTCAGAAACTGCACCTTTGAATGCAACTTGCTGTAAAATAAAATATATATATTAAGATATATTAAGCCTTGTGCATTTGGAGGAGCTGTGAAGTGCATGACATGTGCTTTATAAATTCCAAATGTCATTCTTAATAGAAATGATCATATTATGGAAAGTAACGGACGCCATCCCGCATTCACTCATTATCATATATATCGTCCAAAGATAAGAAACCCGATGTCATCACACTGACTCCGATTATCTGTGAGGACTCTGTCTCATTTATTACTGGTATCATTACCAATGCGACCTTTATTTATGAGCTTCTATTCTGGGCAGATTATTTCAGAGAACAGCACTTTAACTTTATCTTCTCCAGTGACGTCAGGATTTTGCAGAAGATGTAGAGCTGATCTAAGTTGTAGAATATCACACTGTCTCTTCCCTATCATGAAAGTGGATCATACATAATACAAAGGTCATTCAGCATCAAAATTAAACCCTCAAGCTTAAATAAGACAGAGTCCACAGATGTGCTTGCTGCTGTGGGAGACTGATACAGCAATGAAGATGCTCCAAAGCCAAAACATAAATAAATTAATGTTTAGCGGCTAATATAGGAGTAAATAAAGTTGTGTGGTTTAGTCTCATTTCCAAGGTCTTTACCTTTGCAGGTATTTGGTCATAAACCAAAGTATTGAGAGATAAAATCTGACCTGATGACAAAGGACTAAAAGGCAAGCGATTCCCGAACTTAACACTTAATCTTGAGGGTGACATGAATGTGTGCAGCAGATTTATTATACATGCCATTACATGCCTATTGAGCACTACCACTCAGGGGCAAACCGTATCCCTACGCAGATACTGGAGAAGTGTTGCTTGGAAAACCAATGTGTGTTTGCAAGGTTAAAGGTTTAACTTCATCATGATAATCATTTGTGATTCCCAGTCATTAGTGAGTCATCGTTTATGTAAGCAGTGGCCTCACGCACACGTGTGAACAGTACCAGGAAGCTGAAGGCACTCGTCACAAAAGAAGCTCTGCATCACTTCTGATGATGTCCTGCAGCATTAGATCAGATGGTGTCAACAGTTGGATTGAGATCACAGGATTGTTTCGTGTGAGGTAGCTGTATGATCCTGTTATACATATTTCCTACGTACATATTTGTGAGAAGCTAGAAATTCAATTCAATTGTGATATGTCAACTGTGTTGGCAATAGGACAAAAAAAGGTTTGCCAGAAAAGCACTTAAAATGTAACTATTTGTAACAAGCTCTATGATGTCCTGATGCTTTTTGTAATGCTTTTGAGCAAAGGAAATCTCTAAAAGGGGATTAACCTTCTAAATCTTAATTTACACCACATGTCCATTGATACTAGACCTGGTCCGGTCCATGCACCGCTCAGTTTAGGGGACATGGATCTGTGTTTGGAGAAGCCACACAGGAACTATCCTGGATGATGTCTCTCCGAGGTAACAGACGGGATCGAGTGCCACCGAGGCGTGATAACAACACGTAGAGGAGTCGGCCTCTCATGACACAAGACGCTCCTGCCACCTACTGTTAGTTCAATCACCATGCCTCATTGCCACTGATCAAACGCAAGGTTAAGGACAATCCTGCTCACATGCACTCTCAAGTCCTTTACATTTTTTATTTGACCAGAATATCTGGTTGACCTGGCTAATTGACCAGGCCTAATTATTGTCCTGCGACTGCAACCGCGGAAGGCCACGCAGCTGCATCGACGGACTCGTTTTGGTTTATACTTCTCTAACGTGCTGCGCGTGTTGCAACGCAATTCACCGCCAGAACCATAGGCGGAGTAACGTTTTTTTTCAAAGACAAAACACACAAAGAAGAGACGTCTTCTTCTTCTTCGTCGACTGTTTATTTACATCGCCACTCCGGCTCCTCATAGCCTATTTCTGGCGGACAAATCGGCCAGTCAGTGACGGGTTATGCAAGTGGTCATACTTTCGGATCTCTTCTGCCAAGTGCTCTTCTATTTGGTCCATATTCGTTCTTCTACATCTTCCGTGATTTCCGCGTATTGTGGGGCATGAAACCGGAAACTAGACTCCGGACGGGATGTAGTAAGCAGACCAATCACAAGCCTTGCGGGCTGCGTGAGGCTCGCGTCGCTTTGTCGTATAGTTAGAAAAATTGGCGGACGCACGCAAGCCCGCAGAGGGGACGAAAGGGGCGTGTTGCGTGTCTTGCGTGCATGCGTGCGTGCGTGCAACCCGACTATAATTTGGCCTTAAGATGTTCAAAGCATGTCTTAAGGCTGAATTATAATCCTGCGACTGCAACCGCGGAAGGCCACGCAGCTGCATCGACGGACTCGTTTTGGGTTATGCTTCACTCACGTGTTGCGCATGTTGCAACGCAATTCACCGCCAGAACACTAGGCGGAGTAACGTTTTGTTTCGAAAACAAAACACACAAAGAAGAGACGTCTTCTTCTTCGTCGAATCTTTATTTACATCGCCACTCCGGCTCCTAATAGCCTATTTCTGGCGGACAAATCCTCCAGTCAGTGACGGGTTATACAAGTGGTCATACTTTCGGATCTCTTCTGCCAAGTGCTCTTCTATTTGTTCCATATTCGTTCTTCTAAATCTTCCGTGATTTCCGCGTATTGTGGGGCATGAAACCGGAAACTAGACCCCGGACGGGATGTAGTAAGCAGACCAATCACAAGCCTTGCGGGCTGCGTGAGGCTCGCGTCGTTTTGTCGTGTAGTTAGAAAAATTGGCGGACGCACGCAAGCCCGCAGAGGGGACGAAAGGGGCGTGTTGCGTGTCTTGCGTGCATGCGTGCGTCCGTGCAACACGAGTATAATTCGGCCTTTAGTGACTGAATCATATCTGTTAATACAAGATACAACTGTTATTACACTTGATTTGTGCGACACAGAATTTTCAGATTTCAATCTGGCAATGACAAGCAGGCATAATTGAATACAAATAGAAAATAAAGAATAGTGCATAAACCTTATTTATAAGTCAGCTTCAAAGGTACATGTTCGTAATAATAAATACAGAACAGAAATACAATCATCACATATCACTAGTACAAAAGGATAAAAACTAGGGCTGTGAAATGATTAAAATTTTTAATCAAATTAATCACAGGTTTCTATGGATTAATCATGATTAATCACATTACCGATTTTTTCGGAATATTTTTGTGAAAACAAGATTTATGACATTTAACTTTTCTTTTGTGCTGCAACTCAGCAGTTCTTCAGCAGTTATCATTGCTTTTCCATATGGAACATTAATATAATCTTCATCCTAAACAGAATTCTGGTTCCTTAGCCATTGTGTGGTTGAATAAAACTTTTATTTTTTAAATCAAACAGAAATTATTTGAGCTTCTTAGCCATAGGATGGTTGACATTTTTTATATTTTTTGTCACACAACCATTAACCACACCATGATACAATCTAATGCCTCTAAAGGCCCTCTTAGCTACTCGGTCTTTAGCCAGTTGGTGAGGCAAACTAACTTGTTCAAATTCTCTGACAGTAAAGCTGACCGCTTCTTTTGCACAATGTGTCCGGCGAGTGAGTCTGGTTTGGCGCATTCCACTTGAACGCCCCTCGCCGACCAACACATGCTTCGCGTTGCGGTGGTTAGGCGGGTATTGCTACGGTGAAACGATAACGTCTTCTCGCAGAGTGTGCATATCACCTTGGTTTTACTGAATGTTCGATCTTTGTTTTTTTGGAACACGATCTTCCCGTCCAGAAGTTCCTCAGGTTCATCAGAATTATCCATGTTGTTTGTTTGTTTGAATGGCAGCTGCCGTCTGACTGCATTAGAGCGGCAACTAGTGCAGAGGCGGCGGAATTGGAAGGTCCTTCTGCGCATGCGTTAAATGCGTTAAAAAAAAACAACGAATTAATCCTGTAATTTAATCATAACGCGTTAACTCGTTATTTTTCACAGCTCTAATAAAAACACATATTATTATTCCTGTGCCTCCATAGCAAAAATAGTGTTGTTTTGAGTCGATGGAAATATAAAATTATGCATAAAATTCTTCAGTAGAGCAGGAAAGGTGGGGACATTGTTCTGGTTTGCATTTGTCCATCTTGGAAGCTTGAACAAAATTCTGGATATATCATTGTCTGCCAACTGATGATTGGCAAGGGTGCTGTGAGGTGGAGTACTGTATCTAGAAAGTGCTTTGTCAACATCCTCAGTACACATACAGTGGCTTGTGCATACAGTTTACAGCACTGAAGTATTTGTTTTTACCTTTAACAGTGTCACTTCACAGGCTCGATTCCCGGTGGCAACCATGGTCTCACTGTGTGGAGTTTGCGTGTTCTTCCCCTGTCTGTGTGGCTTTTCTCCAGGTACTACGGCACATGTTGGTTCTGTCATACAATGGCCTGGTCAGTGTCTACCACAGTAATTACACTTGTACAATTAAAAGTATTAATAATGTACAAAGAGAGTTATCCACAATACCTATAGACAAAAATGTGATCTCCAATTATCTCAAATCTGTACCTCACTATGTTCACGTTGTAAGATTTATTCACGTTGTCATTAACTCTGTCCATAAGTTTGTCTTGTTTAATTTGTCCTACATCAGACAGCGAGACAAACCTTAATCCAACTGTTTCCTACTCGACATTAGTGGAAAACATTACGAGTGGAGCGGGGAAATTACAGAGGGAAGATGCACCGGCACAGCTCTTCATGCTGCACTGAGTCGCTCCATCATGAAGAGCCCAGGATCACTAGGAGTAATCTCAGCATTGATACCCAGGATAGGACACGGCAAATGAGAGAATTGCTAGTCCCCAACTGAAGAGATTGTGCGTGTACACTTAAGGCCTAAGTAATTGTCATTTTATTTAACAGGACATAATGTTGAGTTAATGCAAAGCTCTCGCACCCAGAGACTCGGTCTGTGGCACATTAACCACGTTTGCAGCGTTCAGCCTCACAAGCAGGCTCATTATGTGGCAACATGTAAGAAAATGCTCCACACAAAAGATCATATTTGCATTTCAGTGATTGTTTGGACAGATACCGGCAGCCATGGCAAAAGGGAGGGGAGAATGCAAAAGGTCATACGAGAATATAGAATAGTATCTTTGCGTTCAAGCAGACGGTATTTATAAAACATCCCTGTGGCACAGTCAGTGAGAGCTCATTAAAGAAAAGGCGCGTAATAAAAGGGTGAAAACAGAAACAGCGACTGGCAAGTGTGGTATCTAAGAACCTCCCTCTCACAGGGCTGCCTGTGATTCTATGACGTCCCATCGTTGTGCCTGGCTGACCTCAATTACCATTGTCGTGCCGAGGTAGTTGTGACCATTTAGGCAGATTAAATGAAAAGCATCACACGCCCCTAAATGTCACAGACCAGTTGGCATTTGGAAAAAGTTTTATCTTCAGTCCTCCAAAAGTCGCCGGCCGCCACTGCTCTCGGGGCCATCGCCAGGTTGACAGTCAGTGCTGAGATGATCAGATAGCTTTTGGTGACTATAAAAATGGCATTCAGATTCCTATCCTGCATTATTTCCAATGATTGGAAGTTCTAAAGGCTAACCCTGATCAAATAAGTTGTCTAAGTACTGTATACAGTATAGACTCATGACTAATAGGGGCGTGTTGTCTCCATTTTCAACAACTCCTGAAGATGACATGGATAACTGAGAATCTTCACTAATGTCCTCTAAACAATACTCTGATAAACAGAGAAATGTCAATTCCACTATTCAGCATGAAGCTCACAGTCACCTCTTGTGACATCTGGGTGTTAGTCTGCAGTATCTACAAAATACCTGTCGGAATTCCACTGGAATCTAGACTTACAGGGTCATTCATACTCAAGAGGTCAGCAGAACCTTTAACAGCTTCAGTGCATAACAGTAAATTACACACACAAAATATTCATTATATCATAATGGTTCTCACAATATAACACAGTTCAGAAACGATCAAACCTTAGACTTTGATGGAATTAGAGTAGTGGATATCACCTCATGAATGCTTTCCTTTGCACAAGGGGAGGGGGTTAGTGATGGTGGGGGTTGTCGCCTGCATGAATCATAACAAATTTATCTTGGAAATACTTGAGAGATCACAACAATCAGTTGGAATGTACACTGTCACAAACTGTGAAGTGAGTTTTGTAATCAGTATTCACATTTTGTTGATTCACATATTCAAATAAATGAACAGATGACAGTGATGAATAACTGGCCTGTGTGTTTATAATAGTAATAATGTAAATTATGCATAATTAGATGTATATTATTTCTTAACTCAACACTTTAGGGTTAGGGTTAGGGTTGCTTGGTTGTATTGGATTAAATTTGGTGATTTCTTATTTTAAAAAGATAAATTGGCACACTTGTTTATGAAATTGTTAGAAAAAAGGCCGGACATTTTAAAATCCTAAATGTGATAATTTCCAAATGACTAAATTAGTCTAACAAGGGCCTCCTTGTTATTATACGTCTGAACCTGCGCTGTGTCACAGGAAAACCAAACATCAAAACACAACTCATAAAAACGAAGAGTGTACCAGTCATATGAATGCAAACAAAATTCATGACTTTTCCACGTTGGACATCTGTGTTACGAATAATCCCCACAGGTGGAGTCAACAAACTAAAACTGACTGGTGGGTTTCAGGTGTGTGGTGAACAATTATGATATCATTCAAATCCAGTGGAACGCACTTCCTCTAGGAAATTAGATGTGCTCCACAATAAAATAAAGCAGTTAATAATTAGTCGTGATGAAAGCTTTGCACTTGTCAACAGAGATGTTGCTCTTTTGTGAGTCAGAATGTGACAGCGTTGCATACAAGAGCACCCAGATGTTAACTAAAGCTGTAGTGGAAAGTAAACTCATCTACAATCACTTTAGGCACCGTTTTATTCGCAGAAGAGAGTTAACCAACGATTAAAGATAGTTATTAGTATGTCGTAAATTATTAATTCGATGATTGTTGCGGTATGATTTACAATAGTTACCCACTGAGTCATTATTTCCACATAACTGATTTAAATGTTTACTTCATCTGACTCACAAGAACAGCAATCAGTATTTTTAAAGAACAATGGCTCAGATGAAAAATCAGGTAGACACATACAAAAGCTTTATCCTTTCAAGAGGTAGAGGTGCATTTACATACAGAGATGTAGAAATGGTTTACGTTTGAAGAAGTAGAAGTGATTGTATGTATTGATATGCATAAAGACATATAGAGGTTGTTAACGCATACAGATGTGATTTATGCACAAACACATATATACTTATAAAGATGTAGACATGGTTTACAGATATAGAAGGGATTTATGTACATAGATGTTGAAAGGATTTATGTATAAAGACAAATAATTGATTTTTTATTAAAGATGTAGAAGTTGTTCATGTTTAAATACATAGAAGTGACCAATGTGTAAAGACGCATTGGTTATTTATTATCTATTTATATATTTCAGTAAGGCCACGTCTCTCTCTCTGTCTCTCTCTCTCCCTCCCCCCCTCTCTCTCGTATCCTAAACTGACACCTCAACATAGCGCTCGCCGGGAGGGCGGGACTTCCGGTTGAGCGCACCCGGAAGTCAGGGATGCGGCGTTAGCGGTCTGTGTGTGACCGTGCATCATCCATATGCTCGTTAGATCGGCGGGTTCCGTGTAATTCAAACGCCTTGTGCCTCTCCCGTGTAGCCATGATGTCTTTAGACTTCCTGGACGATGTTCGTCGCATGAATAAGCGGCAGGTAGGACCAGCAGCCTCGCTTCATTCTGCTAGAGCCATGTTGTGTTGTCGGAGCTAATGGGAACTAGCCGCCGAGCGCTTTGTATCACTGCAGCCTCAACGGGACTCGTGTTAGCCGCATATCCAAGTCAAGTGCTCTGTCCCACTGTTTAACATATCGCGCTTCAGCTTTTGAAGCGCATGGAGACCTCGGTTTTAAACATATACTGTATATAAAGGGTTTTATATGAGTAACCTCAGGGTAGCTAGCTAGTTTCCTCTCCTCAGCACACTACTGCCATGGCAGTGGGAGCTGAGGTCTAACGCCATATGTGCATTCGTGTTATCCAAAATAAACCCCATGTGTTTTTTAAATTGGGGCCACGTTATACCTGACTGCTCATGATTCTAGCTTTATAGGCGGGTGTATGTTCTGCAGGGCTGCTGCTAACGGAAGTGTTGTTCTCTGCATCGTGTTTGCAGCTCTATTACCAGGTGCTGAACTTTGGGATGATAGTTTCCTCTGCGCTGATGATCTGGAAGGGACTGATGGTGGTCACAGGCAGCGAGAGCCCCATTGTGGTCGTTCTCAGGTGAGTTCACTGGACATGTTGAGCTTTCAGTTCTTGTGCTGCTTATTTTGACGTGTGTAGCCCGAGCAAACCTCACAGGGTGGCGGGTTCTGCTTGGACACATTCGTTTTGCTGGAATCAACAATATAAACCAATAAACAATGTTAACTAACAATATTTTAACTGCCCAAAATCAATTAGTTCTTTTTATAAGTACCTTTACCTCAACGTGCAATTTAGTTTATATATCTGAACGCAAACCATGTCAGATTTAGAGTATCGTCTTAGACATATTGAACAGAAAATAGCTTTAAACTTTCAACCACAGGAACCCCAAATTATGCCAAATCCAATATAAGTCAATACTTCCAGATCTTTGACCCAGATTCAGCCACTCTGGTGCACATCTTTAAATGGGACTTCTCTACAACCTCTTTACAGAACCACCTTCTGATTGTACATGACTACCTACATACATATTGTTTTGCTTAACTGTGTGATGATAATTGATCCTCTCATGCATTTCTCTTACTTACATTTAGACTGGGGACAATATACTCACCACAACAAGAGTTGATCTATTTATGATACTGTTAGAATGAGGAAGATGAAACTGGGCTGTTCACAGGATGTTATGGTTTGTAACATCCTGTCACTGTCACTCTTCTTAGAAACGCTAATGTCGATCCGTAAAACTCAGTCATATTTTTTTATTTATCTATTTAATTTGGTCACATTTTATTCATTTAGCTTTTAAATAATATTACCAACATTATCCCAGTCTAAACTATGGTAGTCTGCATTTGCATTCCCTATATTTAGGTGGTCCTTATTAGTTATGTCCAAAGTAGTTGTTAAAGATTTAGGTGAAAGGGATCAATTGGCAGAAACTGAATATAAAATAATTCTAGTGATGTTTCATCATTTTGTTAATCAATGTGGACAAAATATTAAATTGATCTAAATGGCGCTGAACAATTTTTTTCTAATGTGTATTTACCATTCATTTCAGTGGGAGTATGGAGCCAGCTTTCCACAGAGGAGACCTTTTGTTCCTGACCAACCGAGTAGAGGATCCCATCAGAGTTGGAGAGATCGTAGTCTTCAGGATAGAAGGCCGAGAGATCCCAATAGTACACAGAGTACTAAAGATCCATGAAAAGTATGACTGCACCTGTTATTCTTGTCCATGATTATCAGTCCAATATGTGTGTATCAAACCAGAGATTACTATTAATAGTATTTAAATAAAATGCACAGGGACACCCGTAAGATATATCACAGTTGTTATATTTCCTAATCTACACATAGAGGACACAGTGAAGGTTGTGGTCTAAAATGATGCTAATACTTTGTTCACAGGGAAAACGGAGACATAAAGTTCTTGACCAAAGGCGACAACAATGCAGTGGATGACAGAGGCCTGTACAAGCAGGGCCAACACTGGCTGGAGAAAAAAGATGTGGTTGGACGAGCTAGGGGGTAAGTTCTTTGGTCAGGTAGAAGCACAACAGTGCAGATATCTTAATCACATATTCAATACAGATAACAAAACTGGGAAATGACAATCTAGGGAGTTCAGAGACAAAATCTTTATTTACAACAGTATGTGTTTACACAATAACAGCAATATTTGTATTTTCTAATGGCGGTAATTACCTGATGGTCACAGAGGTTCTTCTCTTGGAAGACAATCTGTCAAGGTCACCTGGAAAAACAAGTAATTTCACTTCTCCGCTGTTTCAGATTTGGGGATTACGGTTGGTCTCTTATGTCTTGCTAGTTAATTTACACTGAACAAGATGTGACTGGAGTAGTTCATCCTCTTGATCTTTACTTGTCCATATGTGTGAGAAGGACAGAAAGGACACTGAGTACTTAGGTTTATAATTGGGAACCTCATATTTTCATTTCATTACAGCAGGGTTGTGTGGGTAGGGCTGCAAGTCATGATTGTTAATTCTCTATCTTTTCATGTTTTATTTGACTACAGGTAAAAAATAACGTAACATCATCATGTCCTCTTTATATGTGAGAAGCTTGAAAAAAACATCTACTTATCAAAATAATTAACTCCGCTAAGGTGGTTATGTTTTCATAAATGTATGTGTTAAGCAACATACGCAAATATGTATGTTACGCAAATGTACCATTATGCAAATTGTCTACATTTCCGAAGATTTTTCAGTAGAAATAGTACAAATCTTTAACCTTTTTAAATAAAAAATGTATGTGTATTACCCAGTATCTCAAATCACAACATTGCCTCAAGGCTACAGTCTACTCACTCCACCTTCATTTTGGAAGAGAAGACTGAAAGGAGGAATAAAAAAGCATTTTACAATTTACAATATTATAGATCACATATGAAGAAAAGTGATCCAGATACATATGGAACAGATTTATCATTGCTTGAGTTGCCATGGAATTTGATCAAACTGACATTTTATGTTCCAATTCAATTTATTGACTGTGAATCTTTGTCATCTCCAGGTTTGTGCCATACATTGGAATTGTTACCATCCTCATGAACGACTACCCCAAGTTCAAAGTAAGTCTGTCGACCAGCTCCTCATCAAGAGGATGTGCTTGGCTCTGTGTAGTGTTGATGTTTCCTGTGTGATTCTAACTGCTCTGTGTTTTGATCTTGCAGTACGCTGTCCTCTTTTTGCTGGGTCTCTTCGTGCTGGTCCATCGGGAGTGAGGTACCCAGACTTCAGGACTCAAAAAGGATAAACTACGTCCAGGAAACCTCAGTCATGCCTTTCAAAACAGAATTTAGTTACAACTTTGTCAAACCCAACTGGCTTTTTTGTACCATTTGTTTGAACATTTTGTAGAACTGTGGATAGGGTGTTTACATTGAAAAAAAAAAAGAAGCCAAGCTTTAAAAATATTTTTGTGAGGGAACAAGGATAAATTTAGTTCGAAGTTTATCTTTAGTCCCTCAGAATGGGAAACGGCATTCTTAAAGGTGAAATAAGTCTTGTTTGTTTCCTGTTGAATCGTTTGGGGGGGAAATGTGTGAAGTATTTTGTGAGAACTGAATTTGAATGATATTAAATATGAGATCTGGTTACCATCTGAATATTTGTTTTATTTTCCTGTTGCTCTTTAAAGAGAAAGTTACACAAAAATGTATCTTTAAAGCGACAATATATTGTTTCATAATGAATTTTGTAGCATTTCATAAGTGGCTATTTAAATATTCCATGGAACCATACACATCGACCTCAGTCAGATTAGGGTCAGTTCACAGAACGGACAGACATAATTTGTTGCTCACTCATTTTCTTGTAATTTAAATGGTGTAATAGTTTGATGATGTTCATACACAGTCAATGAAGAGGGACTCAGGCTGTGAGCATTAACCCTTTTTCCTCTTTGTTTTACATCCTGTGAGCACACTTATTTTAAGGTCTTGACCTATGTAAAGTGCCTTGACATGATGTATATTATGATTTGGCGCTATACGAATAAAATTAAATTGAATTGGACTTATTTGTTCCTATAATCAAGGTGAAGTCTACCTGGGCCATTCAACATGAGCATGTATCGCACAGTCACTGTTGATACAGAACTCTTAGTTGGATCCACCTGAAACTATCGAGGTTGTTGATCTTTGACTAAGATTGATTGTGTCGGGGTGCAGTTTTATTGGACCTCAAAGACCTTCCCTGTTATGTTACTTAAGTGGGGCTTATTACTGTTATTTTCAGCAGCAAGTTACGCTGCATGGTTGAACCTCATCTCCAAGAGCCACCAAAATTAAACCTCCAAAATACAAACTACAGGTTTGACATCCATATTTGTTACTTACACGGTGTTACTTGTGGAATTAGTTTTACACACTCAACCTTTAATTTGAGGCCATGGGACAACAGAGAAAGTATAGGCCACAGTCTCAAGCCATTTCTGCCTGGAATTAATTTCCCCCTTGGAGCTGTGAATGAGCTGGACTGAGCCTGAGATGCAAATCTCCATCACAGCTTTTAGGAACAGTGCAGTGTTTCATAGAAGCGCGGCTGTCTCATTTCATGTAATCTGTGAGATTTAGTGAGAAGGAAGCCGCGATGGTCAGACACTTTTCTAATTAGGCCGACACTCAAACATGCAGAATGTATGAATGGTCAGGTATGGTGTGTGTGTGCGAATGCCAAAGGTTACGAAAAGGGCAAGACGCAAGCTGCAGCTCTTCCTATAAATTTGCAACTTTAGCACCCAGAAGTGACACAGAGGCCGTCGGTCTTATCAGCTCTAAATTAGCACTGAGAATCAGCAGGTTCTTGTCCTCAGAGGACTGATGGTGATCACAGCGGCGTGTTGCAACTGGCCAAATATCATGTTGCTCATTGTGAGGGGAAAGCCCTGAGAGAGGGAGGATGGGAGGGCATGGGCTGGTAATTAATATATGTGTGGCTGTGGAGGGGAGCATGAGCAATCCCCTGTGCCATCATCTGACACAACAATTTACACCAACAAAGCCCAGGCTGTGAGAAAATGTTATTCTGTTCTAATTTATGGAGGTATAAGGATGTGTTGTCCAATATTCCATAGATTTATTATGAGCCACAATGATGTAATGAATGTATCTGAGGGAAATTCTGTCAAAGAAATACGAATATGCAGTTTGTGCAGGGTACCTCTATCCGTCACTTTCATATCCATCACCTACAAATATATCCACTATAAGACAGAGAGAGGTAAATAATTAAACCTCAATGAATTAACCACAAACTAAATAAAACAATTGCTGAAGTGTATTGATGATTATAATCGTAGTGTGGAGTCTTTTGAGCAAACTTCCCCATCTGTCCATCTTCTTAGAAGCTGGAGCTGAATTGTGCGGTGCGTAAAAGACGCACGGTCAGAGACACGCTCTCACGAAACTTGACAACGCGTCGACTGACAGCATTTCTTCTTCTTTTTTTTTGCTGCAGGCTGAATAAAATTGACACGCAACGTAACGAGAGCCCACCCCGGCCAGGATACCACGTATAAAAGCATGATGCGACTGAGCAATCCACAACCGACAGGAGGAGACTCTCGGAGAAGGATCAGTTTGCCACTTTACGCGCTGAGATGAGGGGCTTCACTCTGAATAACGTTTGCCAGTGTGGCTTGTTTACGTATCTTGTCTTATTTTCCTTCATGTCTTTTACGGATGCAGTCAGTTTCGACCTGACTGAGCTCAGGAATAAAGTTGCAAAAATTAAAGTGAATCCAAGAGGCAATCTTTGGGCTACAGGTAAGATCCATCCCACAATCTAACTCACTGTGGACAACACTGTTTTATTTGTCTTGGATGCATCTTATATGTTCTCTGCATATAGGCTACAGGGAATTCATGTTTACAGTGTCATGCTACATTCATTGTAATGTGACCTTAATGTGTTGATGCATGTGCCAGGTCACTAAAAGGTGTTTTCCTTCCTCCCTCACTCCTCACAGAATTCAAAGCCACTTCTAATGAGCGTTTTCTCTGACTTGGCAGGACACTTCATGGGGAAGAAGAGTGTGATGGATGCCCCCCTGATGCCTTCAGCGGAGGGGCAGGGGCAGGATGCGCTGGAAGTCTCCTTCCCGGGGGAGCAGAGCGCGATCGAGGAGCTTTTCCAACAGTTTCTGCGGGTGGCGTTACAAACGCAGGTGGACACGCAGGAGAGCCGCTCGAAAAACCAGGCGAGTGTGTCACTGATGTCTAAACTTTTAAAGACAAACCATCACGGTAAAACTGACTGAAGTGACGATCCTGTGTAACTTGATGTTTCCTTTTCAGGAGGCGGACTTGTTGATGAAGATTTTAGAAAGCTACATCCAAAGCAGAAAGTGATACAGGAGAAGAAAAGTGTGGCACGCATGAATACCCTGAGCTCCACTGTTAAAATAAATCCATCAGACAACAGAATATACAGTCTCCTGCTCATCATGATTGTAACTCACTGTATCTATATCACTTCTACTTCTGCAGCTCATTCTCATTTGCAATACAAGTAAATGTCATTTATTTTCACTTGATTTTGAAGATGAAATTTCACATTGTTTCATCGTTTAAGAATATTTATATTGAATAAACGTATTATTTGAACTGCTGTGACTTTGATCTGTGATGCATTATAGATAACTGTTAACTTGCTTGCGTCAAGGAAACATTCATAATTTCATTGACTCCTGGATTATTCTAATGATCTAGAAAATATTCATGCAGGACAATGGAGAATGCAGAAGACAAATACTAGAAAATGCCACTGCCCAGCCGCCCTTTAAATAAGATAGATGGCTCCTTGAATTTAATTCTGGCCCCTCAAAGATATGTCAACTAGTTCACCGTTAAGCTTAACATTGAGTCACCCCCTCTGTTTTCTCCACACGAGTTTTACAGCCATTAGTTATAGGTCTCCCACTGACAATCAACTGATAACTCAGCCTGATTGTTTGGCTGATAAAAAAAAAACATTTCCAAAGTAACACTTATATAAACACACACATGGGCAGCTTATATAAATCACACTGTCTGAACATTTGGACATGAAATCGATATTATCTTTTCTACTGTGCTTGTCCTTCACATGAAGGGATGACCTGTTCTCTCGATCGATATAGTGGTGAAGTGAGAAGCCTCATGCAGTTACATCGCCCCGGGCCAATCTATTGAGTCGGTAGGCTACACAGCTATTTTCACTTCTGCTCCCACAGAACCTTGTCTGCTGCGTCGTGTCATTTTTAAGTTGGAGAAGGTGGGAGCGGTGAGTGGTGTGTGCCAAGGCAGTACTTCATCTATTCAGGTGAGAGGTGCGTGTGGTGTAGTGTTAACATTTGCCTAACTTCATAATTTTGGCCCAGTGACAAGAATAATAAAACAAAGAAGACAGTTGTATCAGTTGTCACTTTAAAGCAGCCTGACACAATAGTCCTGTCATAAATCCATGAAGGTTATGTTCAACTTATGTTGAAACTGCTTTGGAAAAATATTGAATTGTGTGGTCATTTTGGAGGATGTACTTTTGTGTTACAATAGGATGTTTGTAATATTGTTTCCACTCCTAATGTAACGATTGTGGTCATTGAATCCATCTGAGAAGATAACTCCACACCACTGTATAAGGATGGAGGAATTTCTGGTGAAGGCTCTCCAAATAAACGTAAAAATTTGAAGCTAAAAGACGCGAATATTTCCAATGAACCAATAATCGTTTGTCTTTTCTGTGAGTTTTTCACACAAGAAGTTGATTTTGACTCCTCCATAACATTTTAACCAAATGTCATTTTTGACAAACAACAGCCTGGAGAGAAAGAAACTTTCAGGTGCACAACATTGTAAATAAGTAAGAGAGTAGGCTGGTGCAGTTTCACAAACAAGCCTCCTCAATAGGATAAAGGAAAAATAAGTCGCTATAGAAAAGCACTGGAAACTTGCATCCCGACCTCTGATGGGAAAGTTAAAAAACATCTTTTTGGAAAAGAGTACAAACAATTATTTGTTAGTAAACACTTTGTTAGAGCTATTAGATTGACATTGTATTGTAAAGTCTGGGATCAGCCACAGTATTTTATTTCTTCTGTCACACAGTCAGATACATGAGACGTGCCAGTTGAACGCGGAGTGAATTTTCATCATCAGCCACAAACACTGTCTTTTAAAAATGTAAATTAAACATCTCCATAATTAACATGTTCATCTGTTGCACAGTGCAGTTCAGCGTGTTGAAACATTAATAATCAATTAACGTGCATGTATATATGTGCGTGTGTGACTGAGTGGATTTAACTGCCCCCTCATGATTTCAAAGTGCAGATCCCAACATGCCTTAGGAAGGCGACGTCTCCACACAATTTGAGCAGGCACGCATCTCCCATGTTTGCTTCCTCCCTCCTGGGAGATCCAATCTGACATCTCTGGGCTGTTTTCTCTGCATTTGCTCTATTGCTCATATTAGTGCTTTATTCCTTTATGTTCTTTCTCAGATTTGTTCTAATAATCTCCCTTTATGTCAACCTATACACAAATGAGCAACTCTAAATTCACAGGAGCAGAGGCTTAGTAAAAGAAAGAAACGTCTTAAAATCGAAATTCCAGGAGGAGAAATTCTTCTTCCTGCACAGATATGATTTCATTAAAATCCTTTATCATAATTTATTAACTCACCCTGAATAAATCTCTATCACTGAGATGGGAGGGTATGGAGCTAAACATGATTAAGAGAAGACTCGGAAGCAACTGGGTTGTGTATATTAATATCAGAAAGGAGCCTCTAATATTCTGAGTATTAATTTTACATTGAATTATATATTACAATCACCAAGTATGGGACAACCCAGAATTTTCATATTTAATGTACAGCGTGTCAAGGGGACACTAAACTCTCTCTCTGGTGATATGATCAAAATAATTCAAATTAAAAGCTAATGTGGCGTTAACACTGCTATGTTATGTTTAGTAGGGTCATATTATATGGCTTTTACAAACGAAAGACAGTAAAACTTAATATTTTATACGGTTTATTCAATTTATGGAATCTTTTACATCGAATTGCTAAGCCAATCAAAGAAATAATCTAAACAGTTATCAGTAATTAAAGATGTCCTCATCGTTAAGAGGTTGAATGTGACGTCTTCTACTGTTTTCCTCTTTTCTTACCATATCAACATTGTTGTAACTACATAAAACATGTACCGCATTGCCCAAATCTCAGGGAAAATCTCACCAGCCTGAAAATAAATGAACTGCTTTTTATTTTGCTTCATCAGTAAGTATATGTGTGATTGCCTGAGCTTATGCAAAAACTTGAACACAGCAACAGACGTATTCATTACAAGGCAATTTGTCCTGGTCAGAACTCACATGCAACATGTAACCTTTGGTATTTTTCTTTGCCTTCCCACCTATCAGTTTGATTCTTGTCCTGGTTTAAAAATGACTCAAATTGAAGCCCTGAGGGCCGCTTGATGCATAATTCACATAGTGGATGTATGTTGTGTCAACAGAAGCAGCCTCAGCTTCTGCTTGAGTGTGAAAGTTGCGCTTTTGTTCAGTTTGAACACTACAAAGCTGACAGAGACAAATGTGGCATGCTGTAACTCAATAAAACCGAGCAAGGCTTTGGGCACAGCTCCTAGTCATTATTGATTGAGTGCTTCAAAGGGGCTAACTTTCTATTGAATAATCTATCTTGCCCTCATACGAGGTGCATGGGTCTAATAGGTTTTGAGTAGAAACAGACTCGGGAATATAATATGTGTCTCTTACATTCTTTCATTTTTGATCAGGCACTGTGTGGGTGCAGTGTGTTTATTATTATTAATAATTCAGGCCCGGGACAATATTGTATTTAAAAAAGCCTTGTGGGACTGAACATCTGAAAAGTGTACATCGTCAGCATGGCTGGTGTCATATAGTTGTGTGTTCTAACCAACTACTTGCGCTTGATGCACTCTCCTCCCACACACCCCAGTTTTAAACTAACAATCATACACTGCCACCCTCTGGCAGTGAGACCCTTACTACACTAACAGGCTGAACAGGCCCATGAGAAATACAAAGTGTTGAAAAGAGAAGCGTCAGCCTCCATCACACCTGAGCTGCTGTAGGTCTGGATACATTAATTCATGAGAAATAATTACTAATGCCTGGATAAGCTTGACTATTGTACAAATACAAATATACTTAAAATACTGTCCTTTTTGCTTTTTATCAAACTCTTCTAACTGCACGCGTACATCCAAATGTGTGGCCGTCGTGGTATGAAGCTGAATATCCTCCTTGTTGTGTAGAGGGATATACGAAGAGAAAAAAAGAGTAAAGTAGTGGGGCTGAAATGAGAAGATTCAAATGAACATTGAATGCATTGTGTAAATATTAACCCAGTTTAAGGGATCAGTGCTCAAACATCCCTCCTTTTACAACAGCGTTTACACTATTGTATCTGTATTAATATTGCAGATATGCACTTGATAGACAAAAATACAATACAGAACAATAAACAGACATGCAGATAAATAAAGACTTGAAAAAAAAAATTATTTATATATATGATACATTCTTTAAATTCATATCAAAATTCTGTAAAATTAGGGGCATTGTTTGCTATTCTGCATTTACTGAACAGAATCATTTGGTTAATAATGAACTCAATGTTATAATTCTCAGCTGTCTATCTATCCATCTATCAATCTATCTATCTATCTATCTATCTATCTATCTATCTATCTATCTATCTATCTATCTATCTATCTATCTATCTATCTATCTATCTATCTATCCAGGGCCGGCCCTGGCAATGTTGGTGCCCTAGGCAAGATTTCAAATTGGCGCCCCCCAACATACACACGCAAACTGTCATGCATCCCCAATAACTTTTGGACTGCATACAGATGCACACACAGGCAGACAAATTTGTAGGCTATAAAAAATAATACAAATATATAATAAAAAATATAAAAAGAGTCTTATACTGATAGCATATCATGTCATGTCCACACAAATAAACATTAATGACGTCCACAATCGGGTTGATTCTTACCTCTATGTTGTTCTTTCTTCTCCTCCTCTACTTTATGGTGCTTTCTGAATTGTGCACCTGACAATTTAATCTTTTTTTGATTCATCTTTGACTCTAACCGCAGTCTATCACCGCAGCGTGCACGTCAGGGACACACCTGAGGCGGAAGCGCAAATTCTGTGCAAGCCGCCGCCTGACTGTTCACACAGGGAGCCATCGAGGAGGATGTTTTAGATGCTGGCTTGCCTGTCCACGGAGCCACGGCTGGTGACATCAGCAAATGTCCCTATAATGCTGCCAAAATGAGTAGGTTTTTGTACTTCTCATGCTGCTATGAGGAACTGTTGTGAAGTGAAATGAAACTCCCTTCTTTTTTTTCTGTTAATGCTGAAATAAAGTGGATTCACTTGGTCTGACATTTTCGATCACATCTTTATAAAACACCTCATTAGCTCCGCACTACAAACCCTATAAGGGGGGGGGGGGATGTTTTTTGAGAGCTCAACAGAGCTGTATAGGTTAATCTCTGATCCATGCAGCTTCCTTCTACCAAGTTGTGTGGTTATTGGTCCAGTAGTTTATAACATAAACCTGTTGACTGACAAATCAGAGGTGACCTCCTTAGCAGAGGTAATAAAACCTCCACACATTTATCAAGGAAATGTCACGAATATTAGAAATTATTAGAATCACAACAGGAAATTAAAAGTAGAAGAAGTTTTCGAGAATATCTAAATAGTTGACGGGTAATTTTCTGTTGGTTGACTTATCAATTCATTTATTAAAAGCTAATTTCCCCCTGTTACTTAGTCTATAGGGTTTTTATTTACATTGTATACATTGGTTTATTTTTGTCATGCACTGATTGCTGGTTGTACATCAAATTATCCTTGAAGGATATTAAAGATTTTCTTTTATGGACAACTTTTGTAAATCACAAGCTGCACAAACCAAGCAGGAGCAGCAGAGGAACCCAGCAGCCAGCAGGGGACAGCCTCAGGACATCACATGGAACAGCAGCAGCAGTCTGAGATTCTTGTAAGGCTTCCGAAGACAAGGTACTGGGTTATTCTCTAACAATAGGTTTTTAAAGCATGTTAAATCATCCAGTATCTAAAATCCAAAAATATAAAAGTAACTTTTAAATAAGGCTGTCAAAGTAGAAAATATTTTCTCTGAAGTGTGTATCAAAAGCAGCAGAGAATGACACGAACACTAACGCGATAATTTGGTCATGTTATTACTGTGCTTAGCTCTTCATGGCAATAAGCAGGCGGTGTGGCCTAGTCGGTAAAGCTTTGGTTCGCCAACAAGAAGGACCCGGGTTTGAATCTCACTCTTTCCCATCTTAAAGTTGTCAATATACCGAACTCTTAAAATTGGCAGGATTTCTCCTATTAATTGCAAAATAACTTGTACTATGTAAATTTAAATGAATTAAATAATAATAATTAAAAACAGAAAAGAAATTATAAAAAAAAAGAAAAAAAAAAAAACTGCGCGCGCAATTCCTGCACAATGGGCTTCTGCGCAGGATGTGTGCAATGGGCTTCTGCGCAGGATGTGCGCGCGCAGTTTTTTATTTATTTTTTTATTTAATTTAATTGATTTTTTATTAAATTTAATTAAAAATAAAAATAAAAAACAATGATATTACATTTTATATTAATTTTTTTTATATTTAATTTTTCATCATCATCATCATTTCTCCATGCTGTTTCAGGGGTAAATGATGCTTGTCTTCACAGGTGACTGACCTACGCAAGCCTGTAGCCGCCACCCCCCCACAGGAGATGATGTGCTTGTGTGTGTGACTACGCTGCCGGTGCGAACAGCCCAAGAATTCAGCATGAGCGAGGAAAGGAGGAGGACCGCTTGTCGTGGCTCTTCTACCTCCGGGTGCGTCCACGGGGTTAGAGGACGATGGTGTGACTCAGGGGCGTTTCTAGGATTGAAAGAAAGGGGGGGCTTAGCCTCCAATAACTTGTCCATGTGTAAAACAATAGTTTAATTAAAAAAATAAATTAAAAAAAAATAAAATCACAATAATTATTTGGGGGGGCTGAAGAACATTTTAG
Organism: Pleuronectes platessa; assembly: GCF_947347685.1. Classification (NCBI taxonomy): domain Eukaryota; kingdom Metazoa; phylum Chordata; class Actinopteri; order Pleuronectiformes; family Pleuronectidae; genus Pleuronectes; species Pleuronectes platessa. The sequence goes on from NC_070626.1 coordinate 13,377,343, forward strand.
GGGGGCTTCAGCAGGGACGCCTAACGACGCCCCTGCACCTGTGTGTTGATTTTTATGAAGATCGGTCAATGTGAACACGTTCCGGGGGTCTCGGGGGGCACCATTGAGCCATTTTGCGACGCCCATTGACAATTCCTCCAGAATACGTAACTTTTCACCACTTTCTAACTTTCTGCAAATTTTGGTAAGAATTTGAGCGTGTTAAAGCCCTCAAAAAGCCAATTAATTTGCCTGAATAATAATAATAAAAATAATAATAATAATCATTACAATTTCAATAGGCCCTCTCACTGTCAGTGCTCGGGCCCTAAATATCCATATTTATATGCCAGTTTAAATGTTGCACTTCATAGCATTCACACTATGTAACGTTCGTTGCAATATTTTGGGATAATGAGGAGGAAAGAAGCATCCATCTGATTTCAAATATTCACACCTTTATTGGTGATGTGATGTGTGATAACAAATGATGTCTAACTCATCAAACTGTTTTAAACAATATTAATTTAAAGACTTTTAATTCAAAATGTAGTTGAACCAACAGCGAGTTTTTATTATTACTGACAGGAAAACTGCCCATTTAGTCTTCAGAGAAAATGTATTGATTTCAGATAATAGTCTTTTTTCGCAGGATCTTGTTTTGAAGAGTGAGTGAGCCCTTTGGACTCATCTGCATCATCTTCACTGTCGGTAGATGTCAACGTTAAGATGTTTGAGGAAACAAATTTGATTAATAAATAATTGATCTGCATTAGTGTGCTTGAGTGAGTATTTTCAGCTAAACATGAAAATTGAAAAATCCTCCAATTTAAATTGTTTGTAAAGATTTAAGTGTGAAGAGTGTTGTTTGTCTCTGTATGTCGGCCCTGTGACACACTGCCGACCGGTTCTGGGTGCGTGATGGGATTTTAACAATAATACCTCATAGAAACCAATGGTTTTTCAAAGGACTTTTGAAAGCATGTCGTTCTCTGCAGATTGTTGTCTTCCTCTGTAGTTGATACACTGTATGCTTGAGCATAAACCTGCTCACAGTTTATGAATTTGAACAAACTTACAAAATAGTAAAAGAAGTTAGACCTCTATGGGCATTAGAGACATTTTAGTGCATTGCTGTTGCTGGTGAACAATCATGGCAGACTGGCAGTGAAATATGCCTAAATACCTTTTTAATTACCTGGAGACAGTCGACCGCTGCAGAGCCCGAGGATGATCAGTAAGCCAGAAAAAATAATAAGAAAAAGCAGAAGTAAGTGAAGAGAAATTTGTGGCTGCATTGCTTCACATACTCAATAACATATAGTTATAAATATTTATATATAAATAAAATTAATACAGATATATTTATTGATTTTATTCCTCTACACTTCTGAATGCAATATATTCCAGACAAAGATTATCAGGTTTCTTCTTCCTTATCAGTAGAACTCGATCCCAACAGTTTCTTGTACAAAGACATGAATAAATATAATTCCTATCAAAATCAGAATCAGAATCAGAATTATTTTTATTGCCATGTATATTTCCACATACAGGAAATTGACTTGGTGTTGTTGGTGCACTGTACAAACAACAATATAAAAACACCAATAGTGATGATATGAGTTGTGTTTGTGTAAAATAATTTCACTGTGTTTCAGGTGTAGTTCTCCATGTTGCTGCATTTAAAGGTACTGGCAGAGATGATGAATCAGGGTCCACCTGTCTGACACACAGATACAGTACTAGTAGTTGACACCGGCATGACAAAGTCCATAATGTAGCCTCCCCTATTCCTGCAGGATCTCTGGAGGCCAGTGTCTCTGTCAAGCCTCCGGGGCCAAACATCTACCTGGGTGAGAGCGTGCTCCTGCAGTGCACAGTGGAGTCCCTCTCTGCTTTTGTGAAGAGCTACCGGTGGTTCAGGTCCAAACCACACAGGGCTCCCCCCGAGACATCTGGTCTCTGGTGACAGCTACTTCATCACCGCGGTAACACGGGAGGAGGCCGACAGGTACTGGTGCCAAGCCGAGTGTCGGGAGAACCGGACTGAGGTTTTGCTAAATGCCCGGCTGGTCTCGCTTGGAGTGTCAGGTGAGCAGCCGCTACAACTGCAGCCACTGCAGCCCGGCATCAGGTTTCTGCTTTGCACAGGACGAATCAGATGAGTACAGAGGTTGTGTATTCTCAAACTGACTAATGCAGAGACACATAGAGGCTCTTATTTTCCTCAAAACAGCCTCTGTCACTCCTCCCTATCATGGGTAAAAACATGTTTTATACTATTTCTAATTGATCAGAAAACTGTCAGAAGATTTTTTTTTTATGTGTTTATTCATTTAAGCTTATTTTGGCTTCATGACTGACTGTGTTTAGCAACAATAAAATGTTGAAAACCCCTTTGAGGCTCCCTGGAGCGAACCCTAGCTGACATTAGGTGAGAGGGTACACCCCGGACAGGTCAATCTCAAAATGTAAAACTGTCAAAAAGAATGTATATTAATTATCAATAGAATATCTTCATCAGTCATACATTTTTTTGCCAAACATTGAATCCAAAAACAGACACAACTCTCACTGTAGTACTTGATTTATTACAAAATGTTGCTGCACTCGACGCAAGATTCGTGTTGTCTCTTCACTATTCAGAGGTGTGTTTTAGGCATAACATGCAATAAACCAATCAGAGAGTCATCTACCATTACCTTTAAAAGTATTAGTGTCCTTGCACCAGCAAGGTTATTATAAGAGCAAGTCATCATATTTTACACCCTTTTATTACTCAATGCTAATATTATAAATCCTATGTCATCACTGTGAGAGGTGAAGCCATTGTCCTGCTTTAACAACAGTGAGCAGGACACAGCTGTTGCCGAGCAGCAAACAAAAGCATGCTAATATTAGATACATTGTTGGTTTTATGTTGTTCATGTAGAAGTTAAATAGGCAATCTGACCCCTACTGGAGAAATTCATGTTGACTGGGTTTGACAGATTATCACATGAGAAGGGTGTTTCCTAAATGTATAATTGTTAGTGAAGTGTAGGCACAGGTGATTTTAGAGACTACAGTCGAGCAAGTATGGAGATTAGAGTACAGCTGAAGGCAAATCACATTAAGTGAGAGCACAAGTTTCAAAGAGCGGAGATTTACAGTTGAAACTAGAAGGGCATTCGGTGGAGCGCACCTCCGCCAAGGCCCATCAGTCCCCTTAAATTCAATCAAGCTGCTACACTCACTCATAGATATTAGTTCCATAAATGTGCCAGATCTTTTTTCTTCAAGATTGCTCCCTTGGAAAATGGTGAAAGTGTTGAAAAACGTAGAATCTCAAAATGTTACAGATCCAAATATAATGGCTTCTTCTCTGACTAAAACCAAATTGTTACACCAAGTTCCCTGCAAATCTGTTGGGTTGTTCTTGTGTTATTTTCCTTACAAACTAACAGACAGGGGGGAAAACATGACCTCTGACCTCGGCAGAGGTAACAATGGCAGACACATCGATGGATTGCTTTCAAATGACTTTACTCATCCCTGATTGGTTGTCCAAACTTTCTGACTATGCCAAACACATCACTGTTTTTGTGTTGTTTCTGACATTTTGTCAAGATATGTGGCTATTTAAGTTATGTCCATTACAGATTGACCAATCGTCAAACCAGGATACGTCTGAAAACCCTCAATCTCAGACTGTTTCTGTTGCTTCTCTCATCTTCTCTCCCCTTTTCTTTTTCTCTCTATCAACCTCTCTCCTAGAGTTGCCCCCTCCCTCGCTTCTGACCTTCAAAATTATACTCTCATGCCATGTGTAAGGTAGGTCAGTCGGTGGATGAACAGAATGTGTGTCCATTCATCGTTGAGGAAGATATCAGGAAGTCCTACTGACAAACATTGTTGTGCATTTTAAAGAACAAAGTATTTTCATGTGAGAGAACAAGCATTTCAATGAAAACTAGGGCTGCGCAAAATGATCAAAATCTCATATCCTCTTGTAGAAGTCATTTCATATCCAGTTAGTGATATGTATTGTAATTGGTCATCCGTCTCCGTGATTCTTTAGGTTTTGTTTGAGCTCTGAGCTGTATTACTCTCATCCATAGACACCTATGAAGGTATTTTCTGCTGCAAAACCCATGTGCAATGGAATTTGTGGTTGTAGAAAATCGTCTTTTCTTAAATGTTCTCCATACAGTGGGACATGAACCTCTTGGTAAAATAAATTTAAACTATTTAAGTCCTAATTTTGTTTGGAAATATCCTGGGTTGTATAATGTTCACATGTTCGTTTGTGATGAAATACTGCGGCTAAGAGTTACACGACGAAATTAACAATAGAGAATGAAATGAAACAAAATACATTTTCTACCATCACACAATGTGTATGTGTATGTATGTATACATGCATATGTGTATGTATATAAACATATATGTAAGTATATATTGTATATATATATAAATATATAATATATATAATATATATATATATATATATATATATATATATTAATACAAAGACAAGAAGGTGATAAGACAGGAGCCATTCAAAAATTAAAGATCAGATGCTGCAAGAATGACGCAATTAAAAGTCCACCAAAATGAAACGTCCTGTTTTTATTTACCGAAATAAATGATGGCAAAACTTCCTCATCAGTAGGTGGTTCTATCACCATAGCAACCAGATGCTAAGATTTGAAATAGAAGATTATTTTTGATTGACAGGGACACTCTCTCAATACCTCCTCTGATGCCAATACAATTCAGGCTCATTATTCAAGTTTGAAATTAAACCACTGTATAATATGAAGCTTCTGCTGTTACATGTTGATAATGTGCTGTTTTCTGTTGCTTTTATGACAAATGTGAAAATATTGTTGCTGGCTTCTTTTGTGTTTTCTGCTGCTTATCTTAATGAATGATATGTGTTAACGTAATGCTAAGTAGCTTTAATTCGCCGAGGCCAGGCAGAGTGAGGCATTGTGGACAAAACACCTGTAGCACCAGGACATTTTCCCATTTCACAGCTTGTTCTACCAAACGATGTGTTTTGTAACATTGGGAAGATTAACCTTGGTGTTTAACTTTAGTATTTAAGACAAGGTAAAAAAACAACAGCTTCCATCACTGCCAATCAAATTCAGATTCAAATTCAAATCAAAGGGGCATGGTGCCATGGTGATTGATGAGGGAAGTTTTATTTAAAAAAAAAAATGTACTGGTGATTTTTTGGTTAATGTTGAGTTTGAATGTGTTGAAGGACAAGTTGACGGAAGCTTAAGTTAATGCTAGGAGCACATCACATGAGGTGTGTAGCTCCTTTAAGGAAAAAAACAATCTCTCTCCATTGGGTCTAATGTTATTTCAGAGAAAACTTTTCTGGAAGGAGCATCAACTTGCATAACTTGCTCACACGGTCCCATTTTTTTACTCTCACAAATTTCAAATATATCTGTGTGTCCGGCAAAGTCTTGGAATTAGCACAATGTCTTTATTTCACAGATAGGACTTATAGTTTCTGAATTATAGTTGTTTGAGTGCTGCACTCAGAGTTTAGTTTTCTTTCTTCCCAATGAGGAGAGAACAGGTGCATTCAGTTGAGTTTCCATGGCAACCAGATACACACACATAGCAGAGGTGGAGTCTCTCTCTCTCTCTCTCTCTCTCTCTCTCTCTCTCTCTCTCTCTCTCTCTCTCTCTCAATCTCTCGCTTAAACCAGCCAGTCTGTCCCTCTCCCTCTCTCTCCTTCTCTCTGTGTGTGTCTATCTGTGTCAATTGTTTTATATTGAATGTTTGATAGATCAAATTCACCTAAATCTTACACACTATTTCATCCTGTCACCTGCAGACAAAAGCCATTTGACTTCAAGATCCAGACAAGAACGGAAACTTCTTCTGAAAATAGTGCATCAACTGTTCCAACAGCTCTCTGCTGTAAACCATGGAGAAACCAGATATTCTGAAGATCTTCAATGATGAACTCCTCACAGCCTACAGGAAGATTAATGCTCTTAAGGATGAGGTGTGGCAGCTGGAAAACCAGCTTCAAGACAGAGATGATGTCATAAAGATGGCGGTGGAGAAGGAGACTGAGAAGGAGAAGGAGAAAGAGAAGGAGAAGGAGAAGGAGATTGAGACTGAGACGGAGATGGAGACGGAGAAGGAGAAGGAGAAGGAGATCCAGGCTCTGAAGGAGAAGATGGAGCAGCTGGAAAACCAGCTGAAAGACAAAGATGATATCATAGCGAAGGAGGTCAAGAAACGGCGCGCTCGCCTCAGGGCCTATCTTGACTGCTTGGCTGAGCTCACTGACTGTCAGGCCAAGGTTAAGCTTATGGAAGCAAGTCTGCACCAGGAGCCACCCCAGCCTGATAAAAGCTGTAGCAGTGAGATGGAGGTAGAGGTGGAGAAGGAGAAGGAGAAGGAGAAGGAGAAGGAGAAGGAGAAGGAGAAGGAGAAGGAGAAAGAGAAGGAAAAGGAAAAGGAGAAGGAGAAGGAGAAGGAGAAGGAGAAGGAGAAGGAGAAAGAAAAGGAGAAGGAGAAGGAGAAGGAGAAGGAGAAGGAGAAAGAGAAGGAGAAAGAGAAGGAGAAAGAGAAGGAGAAGGAGCAGGAGAAAGAGAAGGAGAAGGAGAAGGAGAAACTTGTGACGATCTACAATGTCGAAATCCTCCGAGCCAACAGGAACATTTTGGTTCTTAAGGAGGAGGTGTGGCGGCTGGAAAACCAGCTTAAAGACAGAGATGATGTCATAAAGATGGCGGTGGAGAAGGAGAAGGAGGAGGAGAAAGAGAAGGAGAAGGAGAAGGAGAAGGAGAAGGAGAAGGAGATTAAGACTGAAACTGAGACCGAGAGGGAGATGGAGACGGAGACAGAGAAGGAGAATGAGATCCAGGCTCTGAAGGAGAAGGTGGAGCAGCTGGAAAACAAGCTGAAGGACAAAGATGATGTCATAACGAAGGAGGTCAAGAAACGGCGCGCTCGCCTCAGGGCCTATCTTGACTGCTTGGCTGAGCTCATTGACTGTCAGGCCAAAGCTAAAATTATGGAAGCAAGTCTGCACCAGGAGCCTGCACCATGAACCTGAGACAAGAAGGAGCAGTGAGGTGGCGGTCAACAAGGAGAAGGAGAACGAGAAGGTGCTTGCTTCAGGGACGAAAGGAGACGAAACTGCAGCAGGAGAAAACTCCAACTATGGGACTGAGCTACAGAAAGGAGGAGGCCGAGATGAGCTGGAGGAGAGAGAAGAGGTGGAGAAGCCCCCGCCCTCACCCTTTTTCTACTCCTCAAAACAAACCCCTCCCCTGTCCCCCTTTGTACATATTTGAAATGATCTAATGATGTGTTGTAAATATGTTAAACTTTTTGAATAAAAATAAGTAGTACAGTAACATCTCCCTCTGTCTTTCTGAATATAGATACAGGATTCATTGATCAATTAAGTGAAACAAATCAGTGTGATTCATTTAGTTTGCTAGTATTCATACGAACACAGCAGAGCATAGACAAACAATGTTTCTTAACTTTTTTACATTTGGTCAAATCTATATATTAATTATGACAACAATACAATAATGATACTATCATCTCATCTGAGGGCCCACCCATCACACTGACCACGCCCATCTGACACGCACACACACTCACGCACACACACACATGCACACACACATACACGTAAACACACATACACGTAAACACACACGCATACACACACCGACGCATACACACACACAAGTCATTATAATTTATATATTTGCTGTATATATACACATCTATTTCAATTTATTTATGGTTGAGGTCAATATCAGATAAGAAGACATGTTCATGGCACTGAAGTCAATGTAAAATGATTTAATTTATATAATCAATTTGTAAATTAATTATATAAATTATATTACAGTATGGATGTGGTGGTCTAACTATAAATACATTTGATTTTCATTCAATCATATATATTTGATGTATTTAATGATTTTATTTTCAAATTGTTGATTTAACGATTAAGTCGTTTTTCCAATTGCACCTAAAGACTTTTTCGTTTTTTTCTGGTAATGATACACATGTGTAGGGGCGTTTCTAGGATTGAAAGAAAGGGGGGGCTTAGCCCCTAAGGATGCTGACGACGCCCCTGGTGTGACTTAATGTATTGTTTTCCATTGCATGTGTCACGTCATGATAAATCAGTCTCTTGTGCCGCCCTCTCGGCATTTTGCGCCCTATGTCACCTGTACCAGGAGCCGCCCCTTTATCTATCTATCTATCTATCTATCTATCTATCTATCTATCTATCTATCTATCTATCTATCTATCTATCTATCTGTCTATCTATCTATCTATCTATCTATCTATCTATCTATCTATCTATCTATCTAATAAATTGAATAGTAATATAACGATAATAATCGTTATTTTTATTAACACAACAATAAATGATTGTAAATTAATCAGTGGATCATCCTCCATAAGCCTGTTTGTTTTGATGATGTCATCCGTGCATGTACCCTGCCATCGCGGCCATGTGATTGGTGGAGCCCAGGAGATCGTGCACAGTGGGGCAGGACCAGCCGAAGCCATTTTATTATCCCAGCAGCAGAAGAGCAGGTGCACCAGTAAAAACAGTTTCTGTACATAGTCACATTCCCAGTCTCGGTTTCCAGTGTTAGGCTGCAGGCACGATGGGACAGTGTGGGATAACGTCGTCGAAAACCGTCCTGGTGTTTCTCAACCTCATATTCTGGGTAAGAAAGCGACAGACGTGGGAACAATGTGCAACAGCAGCAGCACTGGGGCCAGGGATGGAGAGCTATGCTAATGCTAGATAGCTAACTGCGCCAGAGCTGCGCTGTGTGGGGATTGTAGGACACACCAGCTGCTGTGGGACATCCACGGACACCGGGTTTATAACGTTGTATCAGTATCAGGGACTCGAACACTAATATGTGTAGCTGGCTGCAGTGTGTGTCTGCCGCCCACTACCTGTAGCTATGACGTTATGCGGCAGCTGCTGCAGCTGAGTCAACCCGCACATATACATGTGTCAGTACATGGTATCAGCTGAGCTACATTCATATCTGTAACAACGATAAACTGATCTAAACTAATTCACCACCATCTATCTGTATGTGGAGATAACAAGTGGCCCAGGTCACAATGCACCTAACTGTGGCTAAATGGCTATTGTTCACATGATGCTAAATATCTTCTTCTTCTTCTTCTTCTTTTTCTTCTTCTTCTTCTTCTTCTTGATGATAATAATCCATGTTTGTAACCCCTAACCCTATAGTCTTAAAACTGAAAGGAAATATTAATGTGACATATATGTAGGTAATTATTGAAATCTACTGATAATTACAGACTTACAATTGAGTGTAATTGTCATGTGTGACTCATAGAGCAAAGAGCAAGTCCTTATCAAATGAAACCTAAATAAATAAAAGAGGAGGCCCTTCTCTCTGTCACCCTCTAACTTTTTTCTCTGTTTTTGAATGTGCAGGCTGCAGCTGGAATCTTATGCTACATCGGAGCCTATGTGTTTATCACATACGACGACTATGACCACTTCTTTGAAGACGTGTACACTTTGATCCCGGCCATCATAATAATAGCCGTGGGGACTCTTCTCTTCATCATCGGCTTGATTGGCTGCTGTGCAACAATACGTGAGAGCTCCTGTGGTCTGGCCACTGTGAGTGTGGATTGTTGTCACTTGTACTTGCACTGCCTCTAACTTACCTGACTCCTGGGTCCCTGAACAATGTGTCTTTGTTGTCTTTTCAGTTCGCTGCAATTCTCCTGCTGGTGTTTGTAACAGAGTGTGTGGTGGTGGTGCTCGGCTACACCTACAGGGCAAAGGTAAACACTGCCTCACTGGCCCAATAGAGCCACACGTTTGATCTCTGTGCGATTCACACTTTAGTCCAGCCTTTAAAATACATCACATGAGCCTCATCTCAGTGTGTAACTTAGCCCCTCTTGCATGCCTCTACAAGATTTCTGGGTTAAATTTCATTAGACAGCCAATCCCAAGCATTATGAGATCTTGGTGCAGGCATGCTGCATGCTATACTGAATTACAAGGTATGTTTTAGATGCTCAATAGTACTCCAACATTTTGGTGGCCAACTTTAAATGACTGATGTTTGGTACCCAGTCCAAATCCCTGAGCCGGGACAGTAACAGCACCTGTGTGCTCGTTCCAGGTTGAAGACCAGGTGAATCACTCCATCCAGAAGGTTTACAACCAGTACAACGGCACCAGCACCGACGCTCCCAGCCGCGCTATTGACTATGTGCAGAAGCAGGTGAGTCCAAAAAAAGTCTTCTTATTTTCATGCCTGTTGATTGTTTTGATGGATGTTTAAGACTGAGAGACACATTTCAGATTGTATTCTTGATAAAGATTGTCACTCATCCTTCTTCTCTGTTCTCCTGTTAGCTTCACTGCTGCGGCATCCACAACTACTCTGACTGGAGGAACACTCGCTGGTTTAAAGAATCTAAGAACAACAGCGTCCCAGTCAGCTGCTGTCAGCCCGGCATCAGCAACTGTACTGGTATTCTCACGCGACCATCAGATCTCTACCAAGAGGTACACAATTCCTCAATGTAGGGGTCAATCAGCTATAACCACAGAATTGTAGTATATTTACCAGTGGCTCAGAAAGACTTAAATTCTCTGGTGATATTATTCTCTGATGTACAGTTTTCTGAAAGCTCTTTTAAGGTCATTTATTTTCTGTCTTAGGGTTGTGAAGCTCTTGTCGTGAAGAAGTTGAAGGAGATCATGATGTACGTCATATGGGCTGCATTAACTTTTGCATCTATACAGGTAAGATTTTAACTAAATATGACAATATCTGACAGTTATCTTAACCCTAAGGCTTCATCCATACTAAAACGATCTCCTTCCACATAAGCATTTTATTTCCATATCAGTAATAGACCCATCCAAATTAACTCACCAGAAATGCATATCACATGACCCTTCATTTTCCCTGCATATGTGCATGCTGGTGTAAACAGGAAGTAGATTGTTTGCTGTGCAGCTAGTTTCTTACCTACAAAAAATACTACACACGAGAAACGACAATGGATGGAAGTACGATGAGGGATTCGTTTTCTTGAAGCGATGGTGACGTGGAACTGTGACAACAAAATCAAGTCAAAACAACGTCTTTTGGGAACATAATTAAAGCTGCAGACGTCTCAGTGAGCAGGAAACTGAGCTGACAGCAACTTTGACCCAGCTGTGGTCGCTGATGATCAGGAAACCACAGTAGTTACAAAAGTTCTTCTTCTGTGATTACACTCATGTTATCTGCTGCCTCAGGGAATAATGACTTGAATAACAGCTTCTCTTTCGTTCCTGTATCGTGTCAATGCAGATGCTGGGGATGCTCTGTGCCTGCGTGGTGCTGTGCAGGAGGAGTCACGACCCGGCGTATGAGCTGCTGGTTACAACCAACAACTACGCGTGAAGGTCGCGGCCAGTCAGAGAAGCACTCAAGAAAATCTAAAAAGGAGCGTCACCGGACATGTCCACAGTAGATTTCAGCTGTAGTTATATAAGCTCAAGCACACCTTGCACAATTCATGATAAAGTAGCGAACACGGTGGACGTGGTTTGGGTGGGCGGGAGCCTCGAGGCGAAAAAAGCTGTTATTTATTGACATGCATTGTAAGTTACTGTTACTTTAAATGTTATTTTTTTCTCCTTACAAATACTGAAACACTTACAAAAGCCAAAGTTGTGAATGGCTAATTTACATTTGTGATGTTGATGTTGAATTGTTTCTATTCCTTTAATTATGGCTTCGTGAAATTTGGCACTTACCCACTGAGGATGATGAGTGTGATTTACGACTGGGAGCGTGGAATGTACTTGTTTGCACTATGGCTGGAGCTCTGGAGAGATTCCACAGTTATTCAAATGCAAGGTTTTGTGTTTAAAAGATCATGTCGTGTATTCCTGATACCTTGGCTTGACCAGACTTTTGTGAACATGTTTTACCGTAGATTTTTTTTTTTTGATCTTTCTTTAGATTTATTAGATTTTGTCTGCGTTCAAAGCCACGTTTGGTAAAAATGACTTCTTCATATACTCAAATATCCAGGCTGTGAATGATGCACATGATTCTGTTTTGGTGTGGATATTCTCCGAAGCTAGCTTCACTAGTGAGACATTCCTAATATTTACATTGTGAATCAACTTTTAACCTCCAGTGATTTTAGTTATTATCAGTGTTACTTGAACATTTGTGTACGTACAGATTCAGTTTAACACAGCTGGAAAATTCCTTCTGTTAAGTTTGTTAGCTATAATGAAAAATTACGTTTTATACATCTTTGTGAACTTGTACCCTGTTTTAATATTTTTGAGCTGTTTAAGTTTACCCCCCAAATGTTTAGCGAGTGCTGAAAAAAAAAACGCAAACAAAAATTGTGTATCGATGGGAGAAGAGGGGACAAATAAAGTCGTACATTTTAATGTGATGGTTTCATTGCAACTTTAATTAACTCCACTGTGCATTGTCCTATCAGCCAAAAGGCAAACCGCACGCAACGCTTCAAGATGTATGTGCTCGGGCCTGCTCAGTGCTTAGAAACTGTATTTTATAGTTGGTACTTTCCAGGGTTGAGCAATCCTGGTTTTAGTATATATTTTATTTCATATAGGTAATATCTAAGAGCTACAACAGTAGTCAATAACTTGGTTGACAGAACATTTTTGATGAACAACTGATCGATCAAATCTGGAAAACGTGCCAAAAAAAGTATAGTAAACTATAATTACCTGAATATCTGGGTTGTGGATGGTTGATCCAATAAACCAAGACATTTGAAGGAGAAATTATTTACTTATCACTGACAACAAAGTAGTTCACATGTGGGGAGACAGATGCACCAATTATTACACTAATGATTCTATATGACGGTGGATTGCGAATCAGAGATCGTGGATCAATTTTTCTTGTTTATTATTGTAATGTGTTTTCATGCTTCAATTTCTGTCATCTTTAGGATCACTGTCCCCTCAGCAGTCGGACTTTTCAATCCAGCTGTGCTTCTAGTGTATGGCACACACACATTGTTATATATTTTATATTTAACAAAGGACTAATGGATGTTTAACGCTCTTTTTATGTATTGTTATGATGTGTATGGGTTGTGTGTGACTACTGTTTGCAAACCAATGGCCCCTTGTTGTTATTTGATTTTTCAGGCAAATGAATTGGCTTTTTGAGGTCTTTAACATGATCAAATTTTTACCAAAATTTGCAGAAAATTAGAAATCCTGCGCAGTAGTGAACTGCGCACATCCTGCAGAAGTGGACTGCACACAAATAACAAAGTTACTTTTATATTTTTGGATTTTAGATACTGGATGATTTAACATGCTTTAAAAAACTATTTTTAGAGAATAACCCAGTAGTTTCCAACCTTGGCTTCTGACGCCTTACAAGAATCACAGTGTGGGACACATTTAATTTAAAATAATTCTGAAAATTCATTCAAAACCTTCTAGTTTATATTCGGTGATCAAATAAATTACATATTGTTCCATCAACTAGCAAAAGGGTCACTCATTAGCTATAAATCAAATCAAACCTCCGGCCTCTTAAACTTTTACTTTGAAGGTGAGCTGTCTCTGTCCCCCTCTGGATGTCCTCGTTCAAGTTTAGCTTCTCAGGTTGACTTCCACTTCATGCACAGACAAGGTGAGGCCTCACTACTGCACGAATCTACCACAAAAACAAATCCCTGGATCTTTGCTGCTTAATTTCCAAGCAGTCTGCAGCTGCTTGTTTCCATGTGATGTCCTGAGGCTGCCCCCTGCTGGCTGCTGGGTTCCTCTGCTGCTCTTGCTTGGTTTGTGCAGCTTGTGATTACAGTTTTTTTCAGTCGCTAACAAGCGTTTTTCTAAACAGTAGTCACATTTTCAAAACTCTAAACACGAGCACAACATCGGTCCTTTGTGGCCATACCATTCACACATTTCATGTTGTTTTCACACAATATGCAGTCAGTGAACACATTTATACAATGCTTACATTTTCTTAACAGACAAGCTATACCTCCAAACAAAATTATGGATTGTTTTTGTATTATTTACAAATGTTAACACACAACATCCCACAATTGCAAACACAATATTCCAAACCTTAGATACAGTATAAAAACCTCTGCTTCTGTAATACAGTAATATCAGTTCTAAAACAATATATCTCAGCTGATAATAAACAAACAATTGAATAATTGACACACAGCTGATGTATGTTGGGTATATTGGGTCAACCACAGCTGATTCCACTCTGGCTTAGAATCAATGGCATTACTAAAAGGAGGACTTTGAGGAGTGATGTTTTTGGAAACAGAAACCGAAAAAGATGTCTGGACGAGGAAGAGTTAGAGCAAGGGGCCCAGGGAGAAGAGCAGGCCCAGTGAGAGGAGCAGTGAGAGGTGTAGTAGTGAGAGGAGCAGGAGTAGTGAGAGGAGCAGGAGTAGTGAGAGGAGCAGGAGAAGTGAGAGGAGCAGGAGTAGTGAGAGGAGCAGGAGTAGTGAGAGGAGCAGGAGTAGTGAGAGGAGCAGGAGTAGTGAGAGGAGCAGGAGAAGTGAGAGGAGCAGGAGTAGTGAGAGGAGCAGGAGTAGTGAGAGGAGCAGGTCCAGGGAGAAGAGCAGGCCTAAGGAGAGGGCAAGGTAGAGGTATAAGAATGTGTGGTGGTGGCATTCTAAGGGCTACAAGGGCAGTGGTGAGTGATGGAATTCGTGCCACTATCATTGACCATGTGATAAACCACGGTCTTTCACTAAGGGAGGCTGGTGAAAGAGTACAGCCCAATTTGGGGCGGTCAACGGTTGCGTCAATTATACGCATCTTTCAACAAACCAACAGGTAAGTTTGCATTTTACATGGATTGTTTCTATTCTCACTTGACATGTCAATGAGGCCATACAGTAATGCATATGTTGATTTTTCTTTTGTCCCTCAAAAGAATGCAACGTCTTCCTCCCTCTGGGGGAAGAGGTAAGCTCCTTAATCATCAACAAGAGCTTGCCATAGTAGATATGGTTGTTGCAAATAACGCAATTAAACTGCATGAGATTCAAAGCAGAATTTTGGAGGACCAAGAGATATTTCACAATATCAATAGCATCAGCCTCGCAACCATTACGCGGACATTGTCCAAACACAGAGTGCGGATGAAACAGCTCTACACTGTTCCCTTTGAGAGGAACAGTGAGCGAGTCAAGGTGCTACGACAACAATATGTCCAGGTATAGTGTGTATATTCAATTCAATGTACAGTTCTATAAGCTTTGCACTTTTCAAGTAGGTAACCTACTCAGTAATAGGTTACAGTACTGTATGGTATATAGTACTATAATGGCATGATTTACATACATTTTGTTTCAGAGAGTTATGGAATTGGAGGCCAACCAGGCCCCTCATGAATTCGTATACGTGGATGAGGCAGGATTTAATCTGGCCAAAAGGCGTCGACGTGGAAGAAATGTCATTGGAAAAAGGGCCACAGTTGATGTTCCTGGACAGAGAGGGGCAAATATCACTATGTGTGCGGCAATTTCAAATGCAGGATCACTCCTCCACAAATGTCAGGTTGGACCTTACAACACCGAGCGCCTCCTTGCTTTTCTCGATGATCTCCACCAGCGCCTGGTTCCAGAGCAGGATCAGGAGGGTGAAAACAGGAGGACCTTCGTTATCACCTGGGACAACGTGGCCTTCCATCACTCACAAGCAGTTACAGCATGGTTTGAGGTCCACCCAAGACTGATTCGTCTATTTCTTCCACCCTATTCACCTTTCCTCAACCCCATAGAGGAGTTCTTTTCTACATGGAGGTGGAAAGTCTATGACCATCAGCCACATGACCAGTTGTCCCTCCTTGAAGCCATGGATGCTGGCTGCAGGGACATCACAGTTGATGATTGTCAAGGGTGGATCAGGCATTCCAAGCGGTTTTATCCAAGGTGTATCGCCTTGGATAACATCAGATGCGGTGTGGATGAAAACTTGTGGCCTAACCCTGAAGATCGCAGGGATTAGATAAAGGAATTTTGTGCTTTTTTTTAGTTCTCCCTTTTTACTGGGCTTTTTGCTGTTGCTTTTTTGTTCATGGATATTTTGTTAACTTTACAGTAAACAATACTGTAAAACGTTTTCTGTTGTATCATACTGTAAACAGTATTTCTACTATACCTCCTGTAGTAAACAGTAAAGAAAAAAAAACTGATTCGCTTTTTACTGGAATGCTTTTGAATGTGAACATTACATGTGGATATACAGTACAGTTCCCAACCAAAAAATTTGGCGTAAAAAACAGTAGATTGCATGTTTTGCATGCAAATACCTGTAAAACTGAAACATAAAAGTCTATGCAGTTTTTGTAATGTCCACAATAGCCAGTATTTTGAAACCTGGTGTACTTTGATTGGCTGCATGTTCCTTGTGAAGTGAAAACAAGAGTTATTCTTTGAAAGAATAATTTCATTTTGAGTCAGATGTCCAGTGTTTTGGTAAAGTTAGTGTGTGCAGAGAAAGATGTCTTCTATTTTGAAATGAAGAGTTAGTATATAGTTAACAAAATGTGCTTTTGAGAAGAAAATGATCTATTTGGCCAATTGTGTTTTGTAGGTGTAAGTCTGTGTTAAGAGTTTAGAAAAAGTATTTTAAGTATAGGTAAGCGCTCGTTGGCGATGGAAAAAAACTGTAACTAAAGTTGTCCATTAAAGAAAATCTTTATTATCCTTCAAGGGCAATTTGATGTACAACCAGCAATCAGTGCACGACAAAAAATGAACCAATGTATACAATGTAAATAAAACACAATATAAAAACCCTATAGACTAGGTAGCAGGGGTAAATGGGCTTTTAATAAATTAATTGTTAAGTCGACCAACAGAAAATTACCCGTCAACTATTTAGATATTCTATGAACATTTCCTTCTACTTTTAAATCAACAATTCCAAATGTTTGCTGCACCCATTTTCTCAAAGGTGCTGATTTGACACTTTTCTCAGTCACAGTAGGATTTTAAACTCTTGGTTTGACAAAAACAATCACTTCAGGCTTAAAGTAACACACAGATATAATCAACGTTGTCCATCATTTTTAATATTCCTTTTGATTTTTTAATTTTTTGCATCTGAATTTGAAACATCTAACACACCAACTGCCGGTGAATCCTACTGTTTCCTAAGTCTGAGTTTTTACAAAGGAGCTGGCCGGAGAAATGCTCTCACTCTGACATTTAGTTTCACATATAAAGCCCCTCCCGATATGTCAGTGTTCAGTGCATGTCAGCTGTAGTCACAAGCGACAGGGAGTTTTAGGAAGGAGGCGACTCAGACTGTTTACATTTATAACACAGGAGCTAGGATTGTAAAAATGTTGCTACAGCGGTATGATTGATTCACTGTTAATAACAAATAAAAAAGTCCCTCTTTCAAGTTTAAACAACCAGTAATGAATGCTAAATTATGCTTTCAGTACAGTTTCATAATACTTTAAATCAGTTCAGACTTCAGATGCGTTTGTAAACAACACTTAACAAGGACGTTGGACAAAGGACTGTGTATGTGAGTGAATCTATAGTGATGCACAATATGTGTTCATGTTCATCTATGTAGTTATGCAAATGTGACACAGGAAGCAATGACTTTTTTTAAGCACATGCATATGTTGGTGTGTGGCAATATGTGATTTGGCATTATGCGTGTGTGTTAGTGTGTGTGTGTGTGTGTGTGTGTGTGTGTGTGTGTGTGTGTGTGTGTGTGTGTTCAGATTTTGCCCAGGTAGTTCCCTGGCACCAGTCCAGTCAGCCCGTCCCTGTCCACTGTCCACCAACCATCTCCTCCTCGCTCCAACACTCGGACCACGTCCCCTCTGCCCACAGACAGCTCATCCTCCTCCTGACCAGTTCATGTGAACAAAGAAGATTAGAGGAGAGTCCCACAAACACAAACCAGCCTGTTTCTGTTTTCTTTCATAAATAACAACATGATCTTAATAAATAACTAATATAAATAAAATGATACAAAGTGATCACCTGTGCAGTGTATGCATAAAGCACATAGTAGCTCTCTTCATCCGCTGTAAATGTGGCCAGTGATGTGTCTTGCTGGAGGCCTGTTAGAGGCGCATATCCTCCATCTGAAATCTCAACTGAGTCATGGGAGACATTTGTAAAGGCTACACGTGAGCTTCTCTTTATAGTTTAAAGCATAAAACCTTCTTTACATTATATTAATAATTAATGCAGTTCAAATCTAAAAAATGATTTGTCCTGATCTACTTGTTTATCTATTGTTACAAAGCCCCAACCCTGAATCCCATAGAGGGTGATGTGTTCCTGCAAGCATAGAAAGTTGAAAGAAACATTTTACGATATTTTTATTCTTTTTTTCATCTGTATATCTGATTAATCCTATATTTATAAAAATAATTCACTAGTAGCCCTGTCATGATTCTATTTCAACACAATCAAGATCATTTCAGTTTTAAATCTCAAGGCCTTACACTGTATTTGCTTAACAACACATATGAACATGTAAATCCATAACAGGAAACTGTATACAAATCCACTTGGAATAAATACAAAATATACTAAACCGGTTTGTTGTACTTCGAATCCAAAAATACATAAACATAACTACCTGTGCGATGGTGGAGTGAGTAACTTTAGTACTAACACTCACCAACAGATGTCAGTGATGATCGAGCACTGTCCATGTTGATGTTCGGAAAACTCCCGCGATGTGAAGAGTTTCTGTGTCACACAGGTTCAACGAGATATGAGTATGTTTGACACTAACATGTATTTATTGAATAATGGTCTAAATAAAGGAGGGTACCATAGAAAAGATGAAACCGGTAGCAGACGGCATTGTGTGACTACAACAACAATCCTATATAACCCTGTCAGCTTTCAGTAACAATGCTGATTCCTCCTACAAGCTACAAGCCTGTGTGTGTCACACCTCCTCATCACGTCCTCTCCTCCTCGTGCGATCAGTGATTGGCCATTGTTGTGTGTGGGCGACTCAGTCGGAAAGTATCTCTCAAACACGATGGGTTCTGGGAGAGAAAAAAGAGAAGTGAGAAGTGTTGCACTGTCACTCAGCCGCAAGAGAAAAAGTTGATAGTTGATAAGCACTGTAGATAAAACGTTGCTTCTCGCTTCTCTTTTCGAGTTAGTCGTTTTCTTTAAAGGGGAGAGGACGGTGAGATGACTCACCTGGACGCTGCGACCTCGTTCCTTTCGTCTCTATGAAGCAGTTGTTGTCCGTCGTGATGTCACACTGCTCCAGAAGCTTCCTCACTTCCTCGTAGAACTGATTTGTAAACGGGAGACAATCTGTGTGAGGTCAGAGATGCTGATGTTTTCTGGTTCACTCAGTGGTTAGAGGCTTTTCAGTTATCCATGCTAAAAATATCATTGACCGCTTATGAGAAGCTTTTGTTTTCGCTAAATCATCTACCAATTGGTAACTATTCCCCAGCGCAAAATAACTAACATCAGCATTGGTGTTCTGCATCACATTCAACATTTTACCCTGCTAGCATTAGCTAAATGGCAGATCCTCTGGGGATCATGAATGTATGTGTGAAATGTCGTGCATTGAGCCGTGCTACTTTCATTGATATTCTTAAATAAATACATTAATTTAGGTTTGGAAATGGAAGCCCTTTGTGGTGTGGCTTAAACTCAGTACCCAAATAGTGCAGCAATCAGGAATGGCAACATTCCTATATTTCTGATGATACTTTTTATTTTTTATTTTGAAGATGTACCTAGATTTAAACAAAATATATTAAAAACTCAAAATCTGGGAGTGCTGAGGTTTTAAAAACCAATACATCATTTATATTGACTGTACTCTTCTGATAAAGTCATTTTGCTTAAATTTGATAATTGTGTAGTTGTGCAGATTCAGGAATTTAGTAGTATTGTCCTGTATCTTGTTATTTTTGTACTATAGTAGTACAGTTAGGTAGTATTTTGTTCGCTGGGCTATACCATTGTGACCACATTACCATGTTTACAAAAACAATGTGACCATGGTACCTCGTGAAGCTGTAGATTAGTATCAGGAGGAAATGTGCAGTGAGCTTACCTCATCATCTTTGACACACTGCAGGGAGAAGTGGTTGCAGTGGTCCCACAGAGCACACCTGAGCATGCCGATCCGATCTCCCTCCATCTGCTGGAACACCTGGCAGGACAAGTGGACACCACTAGTTCCTAATGTAACTTTCCCAAGTGAGTGTCAGCAACTGATTCATTTCTGCAGTGACATGATGTGTGTGAGTGGGACGTTAAGCAATATGTTGCAATAGATTGCATGTAAAAAACAGCAAGTGTTTCCTCCTTTTATCCCTCTCTCTAACATTCATGCTGCATCTGTGCACACTGAATATATAAATAGAGACCACTGGCACTGCACATGGCTGCATTATAATTGTAGGGTGGAGTAGGTGACTGCATGCTCACTGCTGCACCTCCTCACTGGGCAGCAATAGGAAGATGTTCTGGGAGTCAGTGGGATGTGTTGTGAGGCTGAGTGTGTGTGGAGCTTTAATCTGGGCTGTGACACCATGTTCCAGAGCATTTCAGGGAATACCATCCACAGTACCTCACATGTGCTTTGGTGTGTTTCCTCCCAGTCCTGGCGAACACTTTCCAGCTGCATGACGTTTTTGAAGTACAGCTTCTCTGTGAGAGTTCAAAGTCTAATTATAGACGGTTATGGTTAGTACTGAAACAGCTCATCGAACACACAGTGGCTCTGAGTCCCACCTGATTCGTTGGCTGTCTGTCTGCATTGCTTGGCCCTGTGACGTATCTGTGAAGCAAAGATTGCACAGGAAGTGACGTGCATGATTCATGTGACGGTCTGATCACAAACCAGAGAGACCAGGAACTTGAACATCAGAAGTAAATGTTACTCCTGCAACTTTCTTGAATATAATAAGGTTGATTTGGGGAATTGCCTGATATTGAACTGTAGCATTAAGGAGAACATGAAATGAACAGAATGGCCTTTTACACCTCAACAGAAAAAGAAGGAGCGGCGAGGGAAATGATAAATTTGACACACCTGTGAGCCAAAAAAGAGAGGGAAAATCCAACATGGAGGGGAAGTGAAGTGAGAGGAAGTGAAGGAAGGAGGAATACAAAAGATGAACTAGTTTCTTGACAGTGGAGGCAGAGAAGCTGATCCCTGGAGCCTGAAGTGGATTTTAAAAACCCATCCAGCCTGCTCGGATTGGACCTTATTCCCTCCGTCCTGGATCAACCATACAACATGAAATAAGGTCGTTCATATACCGATTGTACCTTTTCTGAGTTTTTGGATGTGACGGCAGTTTTTTCAGCGCCCTGTTCGGCCTCGTCGGCCTCCTTGCTTCTCAGCTCATAGTTCCTCTTCGACTGGCAGAAAGAGAAACAGAAAGCAAGAACTGCAGGGTTTTGCCAAGGACTCTGAAACATGTGTAGTGATTGTGGTTTATGCCAGTGATGTTCATCAGTTTCACTATAAGAAACTGTTTTGTCAATTAAATAGAAACGTTTTCCTACCTCCATGGTCTTCTTGAAGAAGGAAATCTTTTTCTTATGAACCTTGTCCATGATGCTTTCAAACTATGAGGGCAAAGTGAAGGATTTCAGTCTTGCATATTATGTTTTTTTATGTAGGTTCTAAGTTCCTCGTTTGCATGAGGCCAGTCTAAAATATTAGACTTTACACAATATTCATCAGGGAAATCAAACCTTAGACTCAGTAAACAATGAGTCAGTTGTTAAGGAGCATGAATTTTCCATAACCTTCTTCCGCTGCTCTTTTTGACGTTCTCTGAATGTCTCGACCTTTTTCACCTCCTCTTTCAATATATCAGAAAGTTGCATGCGGAAGTGCCCGATGGTCTCCATTTCTGCAGCCAAAAATAACACAAGCAAACTCAATGATTAGAAGGAAGCAAGCAGGGCTCAGTGGTGAGTTTATTGTCCGGGGAGTAAACGACCGAATTAACTTACGTGTTCTTAATTGGTCGAATGACGCTCTCAAGGTGCTGGAAAAACAACACACATGTCAGATCAGCCGTGATTCAGTGACTGTCTGCAGATTCTTATAGGAAACAATGAGGCTGATTATCTTTGCAAACCAAAAAGTCATCAGTTATTTTTGGCTGCAGTAACAGTTGCACACTATCATATCAGACTTAACAGAAAGCATCTCATCATTTGGAGATAGAGATTAAATTGTGGATCATGAGTCGTTAGAGTCAAACACACAACAATAACAGAGCATTAAAGTGACCTTACTGTCGCTTCTGTAAAAATGGAAAAAGTGTTTTGAATTCTAATTTTCATTTAATTCAATTAGCTTATTGTAAAAGTCATCTGTTTCTGTCGCTTTCACTCTTACAGTGTCGTCAGTGGCAGGTGACACAAGAGAAATTTGAAAGAACAGAAAAGGAGTAACAGGAAACAGTTATTGACCCCTTTACACACTGCTAGGTGGTACACCCACCACACACTCACCACTCATTTTCTCTCACAGACATGTGTTTCCTCTAAAAAGAACATATGGCGGATGTTTGAGTCAGCATTAAAACGTGTCTTATGTATGTCTTAGCTCAATATTTAACCAAATGACTAATCAACAGTGGATATAGACAATGCATTGCTGACAACGTAGCACAGATACCTAATGTGAAACTATGCATTTACCTAATCTCCGTGTGTCCTCCAGCTTTTCGAGCAATGGTCACCAGCTCCTTCCCGTACCTCTCCTCTGCCAGTGCCCTGTGCAGTGTGAACATGCAGACATATCACTCAACCTGTTACCACACATGCTCTGGAGGTTAAAAGAAGCACTGTTCTATGTGTTTGCACCAGAACATCATCAACTTACAACTACAAACGATTCCCAGTTTAGGATTAATACTGTATTAAGCTGTTCTGCTTGCTCACACAATGTGCTTCATTGGCCTGAAACCACCTTTTGTTGGATTCAGTTACATCTTGAGGTTGACCTCACATGAATCTGCTGAATCATTGATATAGAATATTTGTAACTCACAGACACACTCATTCTTTGCATTTTCAGGAATTGGTGAAACATCTGCTTTGTATTACTGAATCATTATGTATATATACATATGTATTTATTTTTTCCAGGAAGTCCTTCCAAGACTCATATTGTTGAGGGTGCAACTTAAATGGCTCTTATGATTAAACCCAAAACTTGCATGAGAAACATTTTTGGAAAAGTAATCTGACAACACAGTAGTTTTATCATTCAACCATCTTTGTGCAGCACGTTCTCTATCAAACATCTCTCATGCTGGCACAGCTTCCCAGGGCAATTTTGGGATTAGGGACTCTTCATTGTGTCCAAAGTCAAAAATGGGGATTGATTGATCGACCCTCTGGTTAGTGGACGACCCACTTTATCTCCTGAGCCACAACCAACCCTAATACTGTACGAACTGATGCTACCTCATCTTTAAAAGCTCCTCCACATCTTTGCACATTTGCCTTCCATCTCGTAACCTCTGGATCACAGCGTCATACCCAGCGTGACAGGTCAGATCCGACCCCTGTATGTGGAAGACATTACAAAAAATTAAACTCTGCAATGAACGCCGTTGCTTAACAACACTTGCAACATGTTCTTGTGCCAATCCTGGACTCACTTTGTGGTAAAAATGCAGAACTAACTACTCACAAAGATAGTCCTTTAAAAAAGACTTGGTAACATACGTAACCATGTACATCATCAAACTGGCACTTATGTGTAGATAGATTATCAGATTAGATTATAATAATGCAGTGTCAGTGGCACTTCAACACATCGAGGAATTACACATTGTGTAGGCAGTTTGTGGTCTGTATGTTCACCAGTGCTCTGTTGAGTAATGTGGAATTGTCAACCGACATTTTTATGTTTAAGTTAAGATGTAATGTCAGTGCTGTCACAGAACTCCAAAATCAAAGTTTTGTTTTCCCACAAACTTTCAGTTACATATGTCCATTAGAGTTTACTTGTTGTGAATTCAAAGCTAAAATAAACTAAAGTACAGCACGTTTGTGAAGATCCCAACAATCCTCCACTTTTTCACAAGAACAACTTCACTAAAAAGTGAACTCACCCAAAAAGCATCTTTAAACATCAGAGGTGTCATCTCAGCTGCTGCTTGTTTTCCTCTGGATGAACGACTCCTCCAGGATTTTAAATAACGTTTTGTAAGGTCAGCTGACACTGAGCCAAGTGAGCTGTGTTTAAAACCGTGAGCAGCCCAAATGTCAGTTAGTCATATTGAATGAGGAAGAGCTTGTGTCCCATGATGTCACTGACCACAGTCAGCTCAGCCCCTGTTTGAGGCCGTCTCTCACTCTTTCACTGTGGTTCCATAGACCAGGCTGTGTCTTTAGGCTTTATCATTCACGTATAGTTCATAGGTGTCTGCTTAGATAAATGACTGTGCAGCGCTCTGTGTGTCTCTGTGTGTCTCTGTGTGTCTGTGTGTGTCTCTGTGTCTCTCTGTGTGTCTCTGTGTGTCTCTGTGTGTCTCTGTGTGTCTCTGTGTCTCTCTGTGTGTCTCTGTGTGTCTCTGTGTCTCTGTGTCTCTCTGTGTGTCTCTGTGTGTCTCTGTGTCTCTCTGTGTGTCTCTGGCAGCTGCAGGTCAACTTTGTATTGGCAAAGAAATTGATGGTTTAGTCTATGACAGACTTACAGTTTGAGGTAGTTACTGTTAAGTACAGTTGCACCATCTTGTGTTATCAGCAGTATGTTAACATATGACAAATTGAATTAAAGTAAAACTATACAAATCTAACTATCAAATCTATTTGAATTATGATGTTGCTATTTGTTTGATATTTTTCTCTTGATCCTTTCTTTCATGCATCTTTTTATTTTGAATTGACCTCAACATAAGTTACATAAGACAAACTTAATTATTACTATAAAAACATGGAAGTACAACATGTGATACATGTTGTACTTCCATCTATATTGTAATAAATATAAACCTAGGGATACTGCAGATTCACCTGCCATTTGAGACCTGACCCCACGATGTTCAAATGTTGTTTGTGACTTTTTCCAAAGCCCAATCCCCCCAGTGCGAAATGTCAGAATCCACAAAGTCAAAGACAGTTAAAGAATTAATTCAGGTTTATTCATTGTAAATCGTTTTGTGAAACTTTCGACCTGTCCATGGTTAACACCCCCTCTCGCTTAATGTCAGCTGGGATTGGCTCCAGCCCCCTGCAACCTTAAAGGATAGTATAGAGAATGTTTGGTTGATCTGAATATGACCCTACATGTGATTTATAATGTGAATGTCTTTATTTTTGTGCAAAAAGTTACATGGAAATATTTGTATTTGATTCAAGTTTTTTTGTATGTTCCCTTGTTGACCAGAAGAGGGAGACATAGACCTTTCTAAAACATCTCAAACACACCCGGTAGTAGAGTATTAAGTGGGATCAAACCACCTCATCACAAAGGGTTAGTAGGTCTTAAATGTCCATAGGGGGGGGGGATCAGACATGAAATCCAGAATCTCTCAATCCTGCTGAGTTGAACACAAATGTGTGCCTGAGGCGTCTCTCAGGGACGACAGAGACACGTGAATGAACACATCGAAGCTTCTTATGGATTTTCAAAGTGTGGAGATGGACAGACTGTGGTGTCTCTCACCAGGCGCTCAGTGAGATGTGTGAAAATCGCTGGCTCCCTCAAAAAGCCGGGGGATCATTCTGTCACACACCTAACGACATGCTAAAGGGACAGTGCAGATCGATACAGCCAACTGAGAATAATGCTTTTCATCTGGTGGGAACTTTGAGCTCCAATCCTGCATATGTGGCATCTGATAGAATCTGGTCAAAATTTAAATGGGTCCCTCCCTGACCCACACTCCAGCATCCTAATTCCAGTCAATTGTCCAGTAGTTTATGAATGATAATGCTAACTAACTAAAAACTAACCTCCCTAAATATTTCAAATCCAATTTAATAAGTAGTCTACCAAATAAGATGTTTATAGCCTGTTATTTCCACCTGTGTGTTGTCCACTCTCTACCTTCATACCTCAGCAACTACACATTTTCATTCTGCTTGATCTACAGCCATGGATCACAGCTAGACATCCTTATGGAGTGGCCATCTTTGAGTTCAAGAATTCACGTTTCCCACTTGGAAAAGCCTGACATTAACCAGTAGAGCAGAGATAACCCTCCCAGACCGGGACTGACAAGTTTTCACAGTGCTCGGCCTTCGCTGTGACCCCGTTTGAGGCCTCTAATGGAGGGACAAGCTCTGGGAATCAGCTGTGCTGCCCGGGTCTGAGCACACATCACACACAGGGTTGCAGCGCGCACACACACACACACACACAGACACGCACACACACTTCCTAAACCCTTCTCTCACTCCTTTTCTCTCCCTCCCTCACATGCACTCCCCTGGAGTGGCAGTTATTGAACTGTGACAAACGAGCCGTGTCAGACCAGCCCCCCTACCTGGGGGATTGGCTAAATGACCTTTCCATTACCCAACCACTGCTGTATTCCCCCTCCACAGATAGAGTTACACACACTGCCACACAGCCCATTTGCCAAGACCGGTGTCACTGTCGCTGCCATTAGCCACGGCATCTTTCTCACACAAACCTTCTATTTTATCTAATTTTATCTAATTTTATTTTAAGGCAGCAGATCATTAAGGCAGCAGTGACACATGCTATAGGCTTATTGATTTTGTTTGCCTATATTCACACTCAGCAGTAGAGTCTGCCCCATGTGCACGCTGAGTGATAAACATGTGATGCCAGAAACAGCTTGTGCCTGGTTGCTTGGGTTGTGTGCATGTGTGGGTCATCTGCGCTTTGTGTATGTTTGTACATGTGTGTATGTATGTGTGCGTGTGTGCGTGCGTGTGAGTGCCTCTGGCCTGCTGAGTGTGTGATTTAACACATTCTCCATCCTCCACTCTTGCCAATCCCCTGTTGACCATTGGTACCAGACCTGCATCTTCACAGATACTTGGGGGGACGAGTCTGTGGAGGAGAGCAGAGGCAGTGGGGTGGGAGGCAGTGGACTGCAAAGGTTAAAAGTGGATGTGGAGAGCGAGAAGGAAGAGGATTGGTTGAAAGGATGCAAGAAGAGAGGGATGGAGCTGACATGAGTGGAGAAGGGAACTCAAGGGGAAGTTAAGGAGAGAGGAGTAAAAGTCAGAGAAAAGCAGTGAGTACAGAGCTCGGGTGGCTGCTGCTGCTTTCTGGATAGGAATGCAATGAAGTGAGTCTTTGGCTACATCAGTGGGAACCTGTTGGGAAGCTGACAGATGGGCAGCTAATGATGTGTAGGCACAAGGGGCAGGGACTATAGTTGCTAGTGAGACAATCTGTAGTGGCTGTCATAATACAGCTGAAAAACCAACAGCTGAGGGCAGCGACGGTGGTGGAGGAGGAGTAGGAGGAGGAGGTGGTGGAGGAGGAGGAGGAGGAGGAGGAGGAGGAGGAGGAGGAGGAGGAGGAGAAGGAGGAGGAAGAGCAGAATCTAACCAAGCCCAGAGAAGGAGCTGGGGGCCTTTCTCACGTTTGATCTACATCTGGCTTCAAATGAAATATTTATTAGCTGCCCTAATCCTCCTTATTGCTGCTAAGAACTCCTGCCTCAATCAATCTGATCCCTGTGTGTCCGTTGAGGCCCTGATGGGATTCTCTGGACACTGGGATGAAAGCATGTGTGGACACACACGACTTGTGTGTGTGTTTTTCTTATTCTGTATAAATCATTGATGAGCCCGGGATGTTGCATTATGCGATCTTGGCCAAGTTTAGTTTTTATCTGATGATTTTAAAATGGCCACGCCTACTCGCATGTGTGTGCTTGTATGAGTTCATAGGCTGGTGAGAATATGTGAGGAGAGGATTGTGTGTGTGTGTGTGTGTCTGTAGATTTGATGTGTACTGGTGGTGACCTCTGTGACAGGGATGCGTGCCACAGGCAATTCCCCGTCTGCCCTTCTCCTCTCTCCGTCCCTCACATGCTCTCTTCTACTGGATTTTGGTGTTACACTAATTAGCTCGGCGGCCATTCTCTCTGCAAACTTGTCCTCCTCACCTGCCCCCATGTCCTCCCTTCTTTTCTTTATATATTTTCTTACATCTTCTGACCAACTTCTTTCCTCTCTTCCTTTCTCCTCTCTTCTTCACACCTCTGACTTCAATTTTTTCCACCTCTCTTCTTCCTGTCGCACCATGTTGTCCCCCTTCCCTCTTCTCTCACCTTCCTCCTGCTCTCCCTTTCTTTCTCACTCCTCCTCTTTCTCTCACTCTCTCTCTCCAGCCAGTGCATGTTTCTAGTCCAGCCAGTCTCTCGTGACCCAGGCTTTTACCACCCCATGCCTCTTGTTTGTCTGTGCTGGTGTGTGCACTTGTGCACGTACCTGTGCTTTTACAGTATGTGTTTGCACTGTGTGTCCACGTGTGTGGGTGTGTGTGCTTTAAAGCCAGAAAGGGAAGACTGCTAATTTGCTAAGTGGTTTCATCCATCTGGCAGAAGATGGAGATTCTGCTTGGGTTCACTCCTCTGATCCAGGCCACAGGGGGAGTCAGAGTGTGGCCACATGCAGGCCGACACTCCAGCTCCTGTCTCTGCTTTGTTGTTTTTGTTCAACACTAACAGTACAGACGGGCCGTGGGCGTGCATGCAGGAATGTGCAGGTTTAGTTTTTGTGTGTGTGTGTGTGTGTAGGCTTAAAAGGCTATAAAGTGAAAAGTGCCCTGGTGTTTGACAAACTGATTAAAGGTATCAGGTTCCACCTCAAAGCCTCTATCTCATTCATATACACACAGTTGAACTTGCTCTACAAGATAATGTGGAATAGTTTAAATAAAGTAAACTAAGCTGTCCACACCATTTTCTGAATGAAACCACCTCAACTTTTATACATAGGTTAGAAAAATACAGATTTGTCTTAAATATTATTTCCACACGATCATTTTGATGCTATACTGTGATTCTACATTCAAAAGTCAAGTCTCTTTTCCCCAAATTGTAATGGAGCAAGAATGCTGGAGTTCTGCCTTGTTTGAGACTGGAGCTGTAACATTTCACTGGGATTGTTGAGAGAGGGTCAAATCAAGGTTACTTTTGCAGTCTTTATAAAGTTTGCTGCAGAGCCACAGAAGACAAGAACTATACATCTGTCGTGCAGCAGCAGCAGCACTCCTTATGTCACAGTTAACTGCACTTCATGTATGAAATCTGTAAAGACCTGTTTTATTTCAACACATTGTATCATTCCTTGCCAACAAATATTTATTGTCACTTATTCAAGCTGCAAAGTATCTCCCAGCACCTCCAGGACGATGCACATATCAAACAGCAGGTGGGGCTGTTGAGTTTCTAAATTTGTTGTTTCGTGGTTACATGCATCTTCAGCAGATCTCCACATTCCTTGTGTTTTCTCTTCAGTCTCTAAGAGGACGACGAGGCCTTCTGCTGATAACAGGCTTGTCTAGGATTTAATAAAATACATCTACTTCATACATTGTATATTACTGTTTTTGGATCTTTTGTATAACAGTTATATCTTGTTTTCTGCATGGAAACAAAGGCCAATGTTTCCCCAAAGAGTTTAAAGTTTTCCTGATTATTTCTCAATTTCTGAACAAAAGAGAACCAGACTGAAGCTCAGATCAGAGACATTCTGCGGCTAATGGTCTGATGGTGCACTGGTGCTTAGGTGGTGCATACCGACGTAGGATTTCCACAAGAGCAGCATCAGCACCTTTATGTGACAGTTTGCCTTTGATGCTGTGTGGCTGTGAGCAGAGCAAGGTTGGTTGTTGGCAATCCATCAGACAGTTTATTGCCACGTTAATGCCGAGGACAGCGCAGGTTACATTTAACAGTATTACAGAAGGGATGGATAAAGGCAGACCTGGATTAACTGAGGCTCTCGTTTATTTAACTTCCCTTTTTCTTTACCTCCATCCGGGTCTACTGCTTTTGTTTATCTGATTTCTTAAGCCCGCAAAATATATGACAGGACGGCTAATGCATAATGAATGCAGCATGTATGACTACAGCGATGTGGGTTGTATACACACTAATGTATGTTTTGTACTGATTCTGCATAGTCAGCCAGAGTCGCAATCAACTAGAGACTGATTATGTCGAGGATGTATGACTGCACCTTAATGCAATCATTTAATATTGAATTTAAAAAAGAACAAATTGCTTTATTGGACGATGCATCATTTTGTATATTATGGTCATAAATAACATTTTACTCCACTGACCTCAACTGCATCTTCACCACAGTGAGGAGCAGTGGTGTCATTTTTTGTGATTCTTCCTATAGCATATTATCAGACTGGTTATAGTCAGTTTTTATCGTTTATTTCCCCCCAAACGCAAATTTCTGCCCTCAAACCATCTTAATATAACCTGCACACATATATACATACCCCCCAGATTAATAATAAATAATTAAATATAAAACACATTTAAAAAAAAAAAACTTGATTCCACACGATACATGAGTGTTGGGGTGAGTGTGGCTCCATCCAGGCGCGAGTGCTTATGCAGGGAGGCAGACCCAGGTATCGCAGTTACAGTGGTGTTGTGCTATGCGGTGGTGTGCATGATTATCGACCAGCGTGTCATGCAGGATAAGGCCCAGTGTGCCTCTGTTGACTGCTTTGCGGTCAGCACTGCAGGGAGCAGGATTGTGGTTAGCCTACAGACAGCCAAGGCTGTGTAAGAAGATCAGTGTGTGTGTGTGTGTGTGTGTGTGTGTGTGTGTGTGTGTGTGTGTGTGTGTGTCTGTGTGTGTGTGTGTCATCTACTTTGTGCCCTTTCTCTGTTGTCTTCATGCTTTGTGTCTCTGTCCTTTAGATCATTTTCTTTCTTATTACTTTTGTAACTTCTGTCTTTATTATTCTTTGTTCTCATTCAGTTGCCCGTCTCCCCATGCCGTGCCATTTACAAACACACTGGTAGAACACACACATGCGCTTTTACCATTGAGTCATGTGGAAGCGCCTTCAAACAATTGATAATGCACCTGCACTGTGGTTCCATACTCGTCCTGGCACACACTTCAATATGCATACTTCACAGACATGAAATTTAATATATAATACCCTAACCCATCAGACTCTTCCTTCTTCTTTAAGTATTGTTTTTTTTGCCATTTTCTTTTCCATCCCTGCTACAGACACACACACAGTTTGTATTTCTATCTTAGTGAGGACACTCATTGACATAATACCTTCCTTAGCCCCTTACCCTAAACTTAACCATCCAATCGAAATGCCTAACCCTAACCAGAAACCTAATTCTAACCCTAAAACCAAGTCTTAACCCTCAAACAGCCCATTGGAAAAGTGAGGACTAGTCAAAATGTCTTCACTTTCCAAAAATGTCCTCACCCTGTAGGGTCTATGCTTAAAATGGTCCTCACACAGATATGAGTACAGGGACTCACAACCCCCCCCCCCCCCCCCCCCCCCCCCCCCCCCCACACCACAGTGACCACAGATGCATGCAGGAGTTGGGCCCTGTGGCTGGAGCTAATGGATGGCTCTCATAAATGGCATGGAGCTTTGCACAGGGGAGGCAGAAATGCGACGTTTGCCATGCTCTGATTCTTCCCTGTCCTGATGATAGCACCCGTTCCAGAGAGCTTCATCAATTCTTCATGGGACCCGGCGCTAAACACAAACAATATCTGACGGAGGTTTGCCACAGGCGTGCTCGGAGCACCCTGAACCTCCTCCTGCCTCTGTCCCCTCTCTGTATGTTTTGCAAGCTTGAGCAGTTCTGATACGGTCACGGTGGAACGGGGACATCTTATTCAACATTTAGTCGATTGTTTGATGTGATGTATTTAACCTCGACCGTGCTTGATTCTTGTCATGACACACTGGAGCTATTGATTGTGGTTTTGTTTTTGTTATTACACTTTTGGAGTTTTTTTTCCCCCCCGACACAAAGATGAACATAGAATACTGATGCCTGTCTACACCTCTGTGTTTAAAAGTTCCCTATTTACAGGTATGAAATTAATCTGAATATAGAAACATTTATAAAAACATTCTAATAAACAAATAAAATGTATTTACATATAAATATATATATTTGATAGGATGACCCATGAGTGAGTGATCACAGATTTTTAGATGGTTGATGTTGACATAATTTAACTTCATGATACAAAATAATATGAGCTGCTCAAGTCGTTTTAGTTTCAAGTTGTCTGTGTTTTAGTCGCATCAGTAAAAAAAATCATCATAAACTTCGTCATGCTTCTGTCCGTTTCTCTTGCAGTGACGTTTGCGTCATGTTGAATGAATTTGTTTGAATAACATCCAGAGCCCCTTTAACCCAGAGCATGAATACTGAATCAGTTTTTATCAAACGCTCCTAAAGCACCTTAATTTATGCCACTTCATACATTACAGGACCTGAGGCACTTCTCCCTGTCTTTCAAATGAGCCCTATTTGCATAATTTGTTTGCCAAACACATCCAGGCATCAATAATCCTGTTCAGATTGGGAGAAGTTATGTCTGCTCCTGTGCTCTGAGTGGGAATATTGGTTTATTATGTCAGTCTTGACAGATTCGAATTTTCTGGATTTTACACCTTAGTCTTAAATATGATAAAATATTACATAATAGGTATTAAATATGTTTAGGTAGGTCTTAATTATGTTAATGATAATTTAATGCTACTTCTATCACTATTCAAATTGTGTTTTCTCAGAGAAATGTTTTGGCAGTATGTATAGTTTGTAATATCTGTGCATTGTACTTCTTTCTCAATGTTGTAGATATAACCACGCTGTAATGAGACCCCTAACAAGACTACGTTCTGCTTGGCAATGGGAAAGACTGATTACTGTCTTTGCTTGTGGGTTGCGAGAGAACGTGGCATGTCGAGGGTTATTCTATTAAGGCACCTTCACCTTATCTTCAATTAAGTGTCAGTAATTCAGAGACTCTGATCTTCCTACATATCTGTAGTACTTGACATAGGACTTATTCGCTATCCCATTCATTAAAAGGTCTTAGATTTAACAAATAGGTGTATGTTAAATATGATATAAAATTTGCTGCCCTAAGACATGCACTAAACTCGGAATATTCTCCTGAAATGATCTGAAAGGGTCGTGACAATGCAAACGACCAAGTCAGTTGCTGCGGACATACTTGGGAGCTTCTCCCGTTGGCGCTCCAAGTAAAAACTTTAGATAATGTCAGAATGATCCCTGTGAGAATACAGGTAGAGACTAGCCCTGAGTTTCACTGCGACCTGCATTGATGAAGTTGATTATTGTGAATATATTTATGACATATCCGACCAGAGAATCTCCTGCTGCGTTCTCCATATGCGAAAAGGCAAACTTCAGATAACATCCGGATCCAATCGATCTAGTTCATGTCTGAAAAGGCTACATAGTAAGAGAATTGATTTTAGTTCTCCTGTGGTGACCTCACTCATCTGTCTCTGCTGTTGATGGCCGATGATGAGTGCGGTGAGATCAGATGTGTTACTCATTCATTTTCTCGGACGAAGCAGCTATTTATTTTACTCAGCGGACGTGATAGCTCTCCGTCACTCTGTATTAGTTCTACAGGACCTTGTTATAACAATGTAAATTATTTTCCCAGGTGAAAACATATGGAGCTAAAAAACAACTTGAACTGATAAACATCAGAACAGCTACTATCATAGATACACATTCAAGTGTTCTCTGTTATGTTTCAAAACCTGTTTACTTGTCAACATTATTTTACTATTGTTTACTGGCAAGGTGACCACTAAAGAGGCAGATTATATAAAATATAACACATATCCTGTCTCCTCCTCTGTAGTTGTTACGGCCCCCATCCTATCAGCGGGGCCCCTCATTCATTTCCTGATGAATGCTCACCGGCACGGCCCCCTTCCCACTGTTAACCAGTACCATAATAAGGAGCTGTGTTGGCACGGACATCTTTCACTAGTTGACTAGTCATTAACTAAAAGCATTGTGGAGCTTTACTCCCAATTACCACTCCCCTCGCTGCTCACATAAATCACACATTGTCGTCTTTCACGAGCTCACGATTTCCCCTCTCTCTCTCTCTCTCTCTCTCTCTCTCTCTCTTTCTCTCTCCAGCTCGCTGCCTGCTCGCCCGCTCACCCACTCACACGCTCTCTTTCTCTGCTCCACAGGGGACTTCTGTCACCAGCGCACTCTCTGGATGCTGCTGTCGTGCCATTATGAGGAGTAACTTTACCTCGCAACCTGTCCTCCTTTATATCGAGTGCAAGCAGTGGGTTGATTGCAGGAGGTTTAGGCCAGAGCAACAATAGAGACCTCATCGTTTAAGCTGTTATGATATTTTAATGGTCTTCCATTACTGCATCGTTATCCTAAAAGCCAGCAGTCGCTGCTGTGGACTCTCGCTTTCATATCACTTTCATTAAAAGCAGGCCAGGATCATTTGTAGTGGCATTTAAGTCATTTGTTGTGTGTGTGTGTGTGTGTGTGTGTGTGCGCGTTATATAAAGGAGCCTCGCTGAGGTGCAGTGTATTTTTATCTGGATCATCGATCTGTTTCAACCTTCCCTCCTCTGCTCCTGGGTGTAGAAGCCTTGACCTTCAGTGTGGGAGGTATCAGTGAGCCATGTGACCTCCGCTCTGGGCCACTGCCGCTACACCACTCTCTCACACTCACACACACACACACACACATACACCTGCTTACAAATGCCAAAAGTCATTGACAGTGTGTCATGGATAACAGTGATAACAAAAATGTCCATGAAAGTAGAGGAATTTAGATGTAAAGTTCCCTCTTCAACCAGCAGTCCGCACTGTCCGGATCGCAATTGGCGCACACACAGAGGAGAATCTCTTCTCTTCTTTTCACGTGAAAACACAACCCCACACACACACACAGGCGAAGGGGGCCAGGGTCTCGAAACACAAGATTTCTGTCGTCTTTGTTTGTCGTCAGCACCTTCTCAGGCGGTTGGGGTTTCGCCTTATCCGGAATCAGCCGAGCGCTGCAAAGGAGGTACGTCTGTGTGTGTTTGCGTATCAGAGAGTGAGTATGTGTAAGGTATTGTGTGTCTAAGTGTGCGCAGGGTGAGCAGGCTGTCTCTGTGTTTTTTTTTTTGGTGTGTGTGTGTTGGGGAGAAGGTGGAGGGCTCAGTAGCTGAAGGGCCCTGTATTGATGTCCTCTGCCTCCCCCCTGAG
This sequence comes from Pleuronectes platessa, assembly GCF_947347685.1. Classification (NCBI taxonomy): domain Eukaryota; kingdom Metazoa; phylum Chordata; class Actinopteri; order Pleuronectiformes; family Pleuronectidae; genus Pleuronectes; species Pleuronectes platessa. The sequence continues at coordinate 13,412,623 of NC_070626.1, forward strand.
GCCCAGCTCTGTGGGATAGTGTGTCAGTAGGACAAAGACATGGCGCCATCCGTCCTGCTCCACGGGCCAGTAACTAGAATTAATTACAAACCAATCGAATCCGCTGCAGCCAATTGGTAAACTAATTGGTAATTTCAGCTGCCCATCTAGTCATGGATGGGCATCTAGCTGTGGCCAGGGGTGGTGGTGTTCGAGGTGGGGGACACTCAGGTGGACTTTTGTTTTCTGTAGCCGGGCCCAAATATAGTCGACTGTAGTTACAGTGTTACTGAAATCACTGAAGACTCCAGTGAACCATGACTTCAGTCCTTTCAAGCCAAAGCAAACTTGTTTATTTTTGTTTTGTTTTTGACTTTCCATATAGCGGTCGGATTATTAGAAATTTTACAAAAATAAAGTAAATATGAATTCGTATATACGTTTAAAGCAGACTCCATTTACACCTGGTGTTAGAATGTGTTTCGTATCTAGAAGAATCCCAAATATCCCAGATATGAATGTTACCTTCTTGTGCATTTGGAGTGAGAGACTTTGCTTTAGCAAGTGGAGGATGGCGAAGGTGTCGTGTAAATAGGATAACGGTCTGTTGAAAAACTATTTATATGCCTCAGCAACATTTGTGGCCTGATCAGGGGGGCAGTGCCTTTTCGAAAGTACAACAATCTTTGGGGTGGGGCTTGCAGTATTTTCATCGCTGATTGGTTGGGTAATCAAGCATTGAAATTCCAGGGGTGAAGTGTCATTGCAACCTTATAAAACACCTTTTTTGGCCATAACTTAAGATTTCATACCCTGATCATGGACTATGACTACTTCAAACGAATGTCTACGGGGAAAGAAATTGATTTAATGATTTTATGTTCTATTGACATATTGGTGGGACAATACAACAGCTAAGTGTTCAAACTAGTTACATTATGTATGTGAATTATAAGGGTAACGAGAAACACCGCATCCGCAAAGTCAAGCTTAATTCTTGAAATATCACTCTTCAGTGCTTCTGCTAAACAAACCATATTTTACCCACCTCCATTGAAGTGTGGTGGCAGCAGAAATCTCAGGCGAGGTGTATATGGTCAGAGGCTGTTTGATCATTTAACAGGATCTTCAGTTAAAACCCACTGACCCCTTAAGTGAGAAAATATGTTTTTCGTAAATTGGGTGAACTAACCCTTTTAAAATGTTCTGGATCCCTCCGAGTCATATCTTATTTAAACAGACAGCACTGGGCAGGACATGCTCCACTGGCCCTCGTCTGCCCTGGCTGCTCGTTGTCTGTGTTGTAGAAGTGGTGGACGTGAGGTTCAGGTTACGTCCCGCACCGTCGTGGCCTGGTAAGAGGGGACACAATAGAGCTACTGCCCCCACTATCCCCCCCAGACATTCCCCACAAATAGCCCCATTAGCCGGGAGCGATGCCCCTGTTCTTCCAGCCCATTCAAGGATACCTTTCAGCGTAAGTAATAGGTAATACCAGTGTGATGGAATCACGGGAGATAAAGCTGGTCAGAACAAGCAGTTGTTTCTTGGGAGACCTTCGGCCCGCTGGTGGTTTCCTTCCCGATGATGCTGTTCATCACTCCTGTCTTTGAATAGCGGAGAAAAGTTCTCAGAAAGGACAGCTGTCTGATTTTCAGCGAGCCGTCAACATGTCTGGCTCTTGCCGTTTGGGAGGAAGTGCACGAGGGAGGATGAAAGCATGTCACGGTGCCAGGTTTCTGCAGGAACATCAATCTCCCAATTAGGCCTGAAATAACCTGGTCTGACCTGACACTTCCTGTTTGCCAGGGAGCGAAAGAGAGAAGAGCAGGACTGGGAGGCAGAGGGACAGTGTGAGAAAAGAATAATTAACCTGAATGGGGGAGAGAGAGAGATATCTGACAAATATGTGTATGTCCTGACGTTGTCATTTGCATACTGCGCATGTGTGTGTGAGTTAACTTTTAGACCAATTTCAGAAAGTTGGGACAGCATTAAAAAGTAAGCGGAAGCAGTTTACAGAATTCTTTGTATTCTTTGCCTACACTGACACAATGTCTAAACAACGAGGCACAATTTGCTTGTAGTAATGCTGTCATGATAATACAGCGGCAACAAAATGAATGAATTAAATTGGTTAATTCTGATCAAATAAAGAGTACTTTATTCAAAAACGTTAGTGGATACATCAACGTCAGACAGAAGCTTGTCTACAAACCAATCAATGTCGATTATAGGTCGACAAAACCAGGACATACATTTGTCATAAAATAATCTCTCTCTGAATTGCAATGTGAAACTAAAACTAACCAGATCAAAGGTAAACAATGTTACAAACACGTGAACCTTGTTTTCGGACAAGTTTCTGGACGTTCAGTTGTGAAAGCGCCCTAAGTACTGGATACGTATTTATTTTCCTCTCATAGTGCAGTTGGAATGCTGAGCACGATCAAAATGCCTATGTCAGGCTTTGGCCAAGAGTTACTGCAGCAAGGTATAAATCTTCCCTAAACTCTTCATCTGCAAACATGTCAATTCTCTCATGAGTCAACATTTTGTCTGACCAGGTAAGGCTACTAAAGTTTAACAGAAAAGTACACAAATACACAAACACACACGCATACACACACACACACACACAAACACACACACCTGTGTAACTTGCATCATAAACGTGGCTGGTCAATGGGCTGAGCAGTATTTCATAGTAATCCACCAGTTTATTGGCTTAAACAAAATGACCAGTACACTCATAAATTGATTAAGACACAAAAGTGCAGGCTTTTAAGTGTAGGCAGCCCCTCCCCCAAATCGAGCTTTTAGCACAGACTCTACATTGATTGTTTTACTAGTGCTCTGCATTGGTTCTGCCTTTTTGTTTCCCATATGGGATTTAACCTGGTTTACTGATTTAAAATGTATTTTACATGAGCTGGTTTGTAGGATTACACAGATTGTCAATAGGGAGACCATCACATTAACTGGTGCTGCTTCGGGAAAGCTTTCTACTGATGAAAGCTAATTCTACTCTGTAATTCAAAAGGAAAATAAGCTTTAAATTTAAGTATGTGTATATATATGTATATTATTTTTTTGTTTCTATGATACTGGGGTGTCAGTCACGATCTTGACTCTGTTCAGCACCGTCAAAAATGTTATCATATAGCCCCTACTGGATTTATGGTTTATAGGAAAACAGAAAATGTGACCTGAACTACAGTAAATTTGACAAAATCTGTGACCACAGAAGTGTCAGGGAGGAAAGTCGGTTTTACTGAGATCACAGGTTACAGTTTCTGAAATCCAAACTTTCTCTCCCCCTGTATAACACGTGGATTTTGCTTTAGGTTGGTTTTCTCCGAGAGATCAAGAGATTCCACCTATTAAGTTAAGCTGATCTGTGCAGGATAAACAGGAATTGCAAACCAGATTAGTGGCACCTTCCCCTCTCAGATGCCCAGTCTGCACTGTTAGGATCTGCCAGTTAGGCCCTTGGAGGAAAGATGGATGATCAATGGTTTGTCTGAAAATCATTTGTTTAATCTGATTTGTAGGGATTTTCTCTCCTTCAGTAGCGGAAACGGTGGATGGTTGCGAGAAAAAAAACTGTGGGGGGAGTCGGCCGAAACACTGGCCCAATATGGACATTATTCTGAAACCTGACACTGCAGGAAATAGATATTGATCATGATCGCTGCGACGGAGGGCAAAGAGAAGAGCTACGAAGAAGATCCTACAATTGACTAGAGCTGGCCTAGCAGTCTTCTGTACTGTAGACCGACTGTGATGTGATTTTCTTCGAGTTATCAGTTTAGCCATATTCCGTCTACAAACCAGGGTTAGGGTGTCAAGTATACACAGCCAACCAAACTAATGATTATAGTTTGTCATACAAAGGCCTATAGTTTGGTCCGTGAATTACAAAGTGAAACCAAAATTACCCATATCAAATGTAAACAATGTAACAAAGGCATTAGTGTTTGTTGTTGAAAATGATAGGTATTTACACCATTCTCTACATTATGATGTTGAGATAACAGGGCAGCACATACTTTTTACCACTTGCCATGAGAAGGAGATGTAGCCAAATCCTCTTCTTTTCTGCATCGCCCCTCTTCTGGTTTTTACATTATTCACATCCCAGAAATCTCTTTGCCCAGACACTAAAGCCCCGGCTTTCAGCTGCCATTAGTGTCTGCATTTCTTTTCCTTTATAAGGCTCCTGAAACTACCTGTGATCTTGAAAAATTCATTGGAGGGGCCAAATGCACCAACCAGTCATGCATGTAAAAAAAGAGTAGCTAATGCCCTTTCAGAATAGCCCAGTTAACCACGATAACAGCCGAACTGGCTTTTTGGGGTTATGTTTCATTCAGGGCTCTCCTCTTGACTGCCCTCGCACATCTGCCTGAATCTATCTAAATCTGGCTCTGTAGCCTATACTGCCACTGCTTCAGGAGGAAGAAGAACATAGAACAATGCAACAAGCTGGTGCTTATTTTGGTTAGACTGCACCTAAGATGGTCACTGAGCATCTTCATCTCTGGGAATTAGAGCGATAAGACCAAGAGATAGAGGCCGAGAGAAAAACAACACATAATCAAGTTATAATCCCATTACATTTTTTTTTGTATATCAGCTCTTCCTCAAGACTTACACACACAGTCACATGCACTGATGTCATTCTGCAGTTATTAGTCAATGTATTATTCATGTGAAAATGTATATAGAAATATTTATTTTCTTCCACCAGGGAATTCCATCAGCATTGATCTGTACATGCCGGGACAGACAGGATGTACAGGATAACACTATGAAGAAGGAGGCACAGAGTTTAAGAATGGAATTCAATTTAATACTGTTAACTTTCAAATGTGTAGACTCAATGGAGAGTGATGTGTGAGGAAAGACATGACATAGGAGTGAGTGAGTGAGTGCTTCTGTGTTTGTTTGTGTGTGTGTGTTGTGTGTGTGTGTGTGTGTGTGTGTGTGTGTGTGTGTGTGTGTGTGTGTGTGTTTGAACATTTAACAGGCAGAGACAAAACAACACTGGACTGGACTGAGACTGCAGGGAAAGGTGGCATGCCTTGACTTTGCTGACCACTCTGTCTCTCATACAATGTAAAGGAGCGCCTCTGTAGGAGAGGACATCCTCTGCTTTACTGTTAAAGCCAGACTACAGGTGTTGCCAACTAAATACAATCTTGCATTGTGGTACCCTAATAATCATCACCTACACTGTATAATGCATTCTAATCCCAACCAACATTTAGAATCCATTGCTCATATTGTTAATGGCTGTAATAAGTACAAAGGACTCTATATTGCACGCCATGACCGCATTGTCGACCTCATTTCAAGCACTGTTAAGGGAGTATTCCCCCCAAATGTGTCAATGTACAAACACTCCTGTATAATGCCAGATTGGTTTAACAGTTCTGATGATGTGTTCTGTAACATCCCTAACACCCCTGATGTTGTTTTCTTGGACAAGGTTAAAAGGGAGGTAGTAGTCCTTGAGGTAGCCTGTGTCTATGACCTCTATATGGACATAGCCTTCCTTGACAAGTTGACCAAATACCAGCCCATTGTTGCTAAAATAAGAGACCTAGGCTATACATGTAAGCTGGTAGTATTGATATTTGGAAGTCTGGGGCATGTCCATAAGCTTTCGGTCAGTGGACTACGACTGGCAGGACTTAGTAAGACACGATCTAAACAAATAGCAAAGTTCTGCTCTGTATCAGCTGCTATAGGTAGTCTTGCTGTTTGGCGTAGGAGATGTTTCTTGTACCCATGAGTCACTAAGCTGTATTCAAGCTCTGAGAAATGTTTGAATCCTTTTTGTATGAATATTATTGGTGGATTCAAATAAATTATTTAAATGTGTGTGTACAGATATGTTTGTGTGGTCGGTTTTGAGCCCACAACCTACAGAGTGAGGACATTCTGTCCGGTCCTCACTTTAAATGGGCTGTCCGGTCCTCACTTTTAATGGGCTGTTTCAGGGTTAAGACTTGGTTTTAAGGTGATGGTTAGAATCAGGGTTAGGGTTAGGCATTTAGTTTTGATGATAAGGGTAAGGGGCTAGGGAATGCAATATGCCAATGAGTGTCCTCACTAAGATGATGTACAAACGTGTGTTTGTGAGAGAGGGAAAGAGAGGGAGGGTTGGGGGGGGGGGGGGTGCTATGATGTCAACAGAAGATCAATACAGTATGAGAAAGGAGAAAAAGTCTGTTTGGGTTGATAATAAGGCTCATGTCTCCATGTGTAAGTTGAGAGTATCACACAGTGTGTGTTGAGCAGATTGTGTGGTCTGAGAGATGCTGGACTTAGAACACATCTTGATGGGGGGTTTCCCAGGACATTTAACAGTAGAAGTTATCTTTAGCTCCATTGTAGATTAATGCAGAACTTTTAAATCAGTGCTGAAGTTATTGAAAGTGCTGACCATGGTCCAAACCAAGGGAGACTCTCATAGGTTGAAATTCTGTATAACTGACACTTCATGCTGCTTTTTGAGAGCTGTGATTCAGTACCTACTCATATGTACAAATACATGAATATAACAAACCTAATTTCATGAAAATGGATTCAATGAGTTGCAGTCAGATTTTTTGATGAAATATGCAACTCTCAAAACAAATTGTGTATTTTTACTTGTGAATCTTGACCTCAAATGACGACATGTGTGCATCTCGGCAAGATGTATTATATATTATATTCACTTACATTTTTTGGTCGGACTTAAGTTTGGTCCGAGGCACCTTATCCACCTTTCAAACCCTTTTTGTTAGGACTAAACTGAAAAGTGAGAGGGTCCGGACAAAACAAGGCAGGTTGTGAGGTACTTTGTTTTTCTCCATTAAAACTATAAGACTACTCTTTTCAAAAATGTTATCAAACACAATAGTCAGCACAGCTCTTCTATTTAAACCACGATAACTGGTTTTAATGAGGAGACTGAGTGGTATATTTATTTTAATTGGCCTTGACCTAACTTATCATAATAGTTGTACTTTTCATACAATCACTGTGTCATACAGAAACACAATCATGGTATAACAGTCAACTACTCCTATGTGGCTCTGCATCAATTGTAAATATAGTATTAACATTTTTCTTGATAACATTTATTGTAGGACAAATGCCACAGGAAATAAACATATTTGTTTCCATGAGGTTAAATGTAAGTTTTCTTAACCTGAATGGTTTAACTGGCTTCTCAACGGTCACTATTTCCATTCCCAGCAGTGAAACCCAAGACACTCTTTAATGATGCTGCTTTAGTTCTTCACAGGCAGGCAAACTGCAGAGTGTTAGTGATAACATCTCTTAAAACATACAATGAATGCATTCGTACAGTGTGATGAAACATGTATAAGCAAATACCCCAGCTGCTGCACAACAGACGCCTCACAACGGAGATATTTTAGCCCGGGCAGGGTGAGAGATGAGGACTGAGGGAGTGGAGTGTGGGGGGGTTGAGGAGACTCCCACAGGAGACGGTGACGCCTAAACAAATTCGATAACCTAACCTTGTTACCCCCGAGTCGCATGGCACTGGCCTCCATAACACCCCCACCTCCATTCAAAACAATAGCTTTAAGCAGACAGGCAAGACAGGTTGTGCATAATATACACACTGATGTGCACGCATGTTCACACACTGAAAGCCACAAGTGCACACACACACACACACACATGCACAGGGAGTGTAATGAATGAGTGGTTGTGAATGGATGGCTGTATGCACTTAGCGCCGGGTGTAGCCAGCCTTGGCCATAGATGATGAATTGACAGCAGCTTGTAGCAGAAGCTGACAGGCCGTGTGAGAGGAGAGGAAAAGGGAGAGGAGGAGGAGAGGCGGTAAAAAATGGAGAAGACACTAGCACACAGTACGACAGCGCTGAGTACAGAAGATGGTGGTGGGGAACGATTTAGAGGAGAGGAGAAGAGAGAGGGAGGACTCCGTGGGGAAGGTGATGAAGCACACAGCTCAGGTTTCCTGTCTCTGATGTAAGGCCAGCCTGAATCGATGGCTCCGCTGGGGCCCGGCCAGCACACTCCAACCTGCCTGCTCCTTCCAACTCTCACTCTCACCCTCCCTTTGCCTCCATCCTTTTTTCTCTTTTTTTTTTCACATGCTGTTGTTATCTGTCATTTTCCCCATCTGTCTCTCACTCTTTCTGGTCTCAGTCACAACAAAGGCCACTCAAGCTATTGTTATCTCTTTGTCACATTAACAGACGCACCACCTCTTTTAGGGTTTTTCACTCAGGTAAAGTGCAGCCTCTCGTTCACAGCAGCACAGTCCAGTGTGAAATGAGGTCCTCTTGAACAGCCACAGCAGGACACTGAGGTCACCTACTCTGTCTCAATGAGCAATTTAGAAAAACCTCAATTGAAAAGCATTTAAAATATCAATATTATGGGCTTGTCGATAGCATTCATGTAAGCTTGAGGTCTGACAAATACATATTTTGTCTGAGTCTTCTGAAATGACACACAGCTGTGTTTTCTGTCCACGGGTATGAGCCATTTTTACAATCAGAAATGATTTTAACATCCGGTATTAAGGTCTAACATCTATAACACAGTTTTGTTTTGATGAGATTTTGTTGCTCAGCATCGGAAATTCCCCTTTTTGGTTTAGGACTTCTTTACGAACCTTATTTAACAACCAATAATTTTTACTGGAGACAATCATTATAAATATGTAAAAATACCATTAATGAGTTTTTGTAGCATACATATCATTATTGTTTACAAAGACATAAAGAGAAATACAGATAAAACCAAATCCCTATTTAAAGTTATCTTCCTATTGTGAGTGAAGTTTGGTTTAAAACTTGCTGAAACTCACTTTATGATTTTACAACTCTATAAAAAAGAAGTGTGTAAACGTTCTTTGTTCTGGATATCATTGCACCAGCTGTAAGTGGTCTCTGTCAGGGTGGCATGTTGAGGCCCAACAGTGGTGGGCTGCCTGTCCCCTGTTACCACCCAATCTGGAGTCTCAGCCCACACTGGGAGAAACAGCCAGACCAGCCTCCTTAGATTAGGATCAATCCCTGAAGACCATTAAAAAGCCATTTGTCTCAATACAAATGGCAGCCTGTCATACGCAGCGCAAGTGTTACTTGTTTTATTTTAACCCTGTAGCTTCTCCTCTGTTGGCCACAGCACTGCTTGTGGGTCAGAGTCTCCAAGTAAATCAAAACAGCAGAACTGATTCCCTCAAGTCGCTTCTACTGACCGTTCATTTGTTCATTAGTGAGGTGATTTCAGATGATGTCGGGAAGACTTACAGGAAAACACAGAAAACGTTTTAACAATGTTAATATCCTGGTTATTTTGATAGAAATAAGCTCAACTGATTGCACCCCATTCTAACCTGTAGGGAAATTATTCTATCAAAGAAACATGTGTTGACTGCATTTCTCCCCTTAGAGTTTCTTGAGTAAAAAAATGAATTGAAAGGTACGGGTAGATTTTTAATGGTGGAAATCAATCAGTCCACACATATGAAAAAAAACTTTTGTCAGCACTTGCTGTTTCAAAAAAGTTACAGAATTAGTAATTACACATTTATATCATATATCCTTTGTATTTAAATGTAATTCTACTAAAATTCTACAGAATACAAGCCGGTTCTGTGAGGGACCTACATGAAAAACAACAAAAGTTTCCATCGATTTTCTGTTTATACTGGCAACGTGGCCGTGCTGAATGAGCCCTGTCTCTCCTTGTCCTCATTAAGTCCTGTTGTTGCCCGTTAGCAGACATGAGACTGGAGGAACTATTGTTAGGTGTCCAGAGTCTGGGGTTGTCATGGAAAAACTCGAGTCTCGTCTGTCAACAGGAGGATAAGTGTTTCAAAACTAAACCAAGCGGCTCAGACAACTAGCCTCCATATCACCTTTAACATGCAGTAATATTCTTGTCTTAAAATGTTATTTAAAGGTCTTTGGTGTGACGTGGGGGAAAAAAATGGCTTTAAATGATTAACATTGGCTTGTTCTTAATACAGCAGCTAGCTTTACCTGTCTGCACTGAGGGTTTTTTACTATAAAAAAACAAATAGGAAGTTTCAACAACCAAGTTATTTAGAGGTTAAGTCTTTAAACTAATTTATTGTTCTTAACTGCATCTTTAATTTGAGGTGAAATGCAGTGCATTGTCTGAGTGGAAGGCTGATGTGGCCACAGCCAGAAAGACAAGTGTCTGAGTGGAGGAGTGAGCTCAGGGGGTTTGGATGAAGATATATATATATATCACAAACATGGTCAAATGTATTCCTTTAATAAAACATGTATTGTAACATGATGGTATTGTTTTAACTATATGTTACATGAAACCTCTTGATACCGGACACTGATAAATACATGGAACTAGAATGACACTCAGTGGAGCCCGTACCTCTGCGAAGGCCAAATGGTCAGTAAATTCAATAAAGGTGCACTAAATTTCATTCACTCATAGATATCAGTTCCCAAAATGTGCCTGAAATTGAAAAAAAAAAATGTACTACCTCCTTAATTTAGTTTAGTTGTTTTTGTGTTATCTTGCTAACTACAAGACCAAAAAAAAACATATACTGTATTAAATAGACATTGACCCCTCCATTTTCAGCATTTTTTTCTACAGAGCTAATTTAGAGATTTATACATTTTTTGTTGCTAAAATTCAAAGCAATTTGTGAGAAAGACTAGATTCGTAATAGAAACCTCCTTCTTCGAGATATGAGGTTTAACCCAGCAGCAGAGATGATATGAGTCTTGGCAGGCTGCAGGGCAGTGAGACGACTTCTCTCTTACTGTTTGTGTGCATGCGGGGCTTCTCGTCATGGCCCGATCCGAACCTATCTGACGTCTACTTTAACCGCAGCCGACACATCAGCGCTGATGGCACATGAGAGAGCAGTCAGGACCCATCTGGCAGAGAGATCCGCTCCCTCGTGTTTGCGGTCTGCCTTCATTTCCTCACAAACACACAACGGCAGCACAGCGAGGTGCACGTCTGCGCAGGCAAGCACTGGCCCCATAAATATTTTACCTAAAAAAAAAACAAGATGTCAAGAAGCCTTGGATGAGATGCGAGCAAATAATTCATACCATCTGCTGTCAAACATGTCCTGGATCGAAGAGCACAGGGCGATGTGGTATCTGAAGAAAGGGCACTGGAAGGATAGGAATAGAGGGTTTTATTGTAGCGTGTGTGCTCGTCTGTGTATGCTGCCTGATGCTCTTACATGCGGTTCTGCAGTCATGCTCTTACATGTGGTTATGTAGATACAAACCTTCGGCTGGAGGCGATTTACTAAAGCCAAGGAGCGGTGTGAAGGAACCTAAATCGACAAAACATGGTGTGTTTCTTTGCAAACTGCTGACAGACCTGTGGCAGCAGAGACCTCAGACAGAGACCATGCCATGAATGTAACAGTGGAGGGGTCTATAGAGTGGAAGCAGTCGATGAGAGGAAAGAGAAGGGTGATGACTGTGTTTGCATCGGCAGCAGCAGCTGAGCAACAGCCTCAATAAGAGGCAGGGAAACGGTGAAGTGAAGGCCATCCAGAACCCATTGACTGGCGGAAAATTGGCTGCAGAGGCGAACAGTGCGCTCATTCACAGCGAGCTGGATAATGTGGCGGCTGGGCGAGGACACACGTCTGATTTTATTACACCTTGTCCGTCATCCTTTCTTCCTTCTGCTTTCTTCCTTTCCCTGTTTTGTCTCTCTCCCTCACTCCGTCTCTTTCTCGCTGTCCCTCCCCTGCTCCTTTCCCATATGCAGGAGTCAATAAAGTTACAGTGTTCTTGTGTATGACAGCATTAAATCTCAGACTCTGAAGGGTTTCACATTCACAAGGGACAGTGTTGTCATAAAATCACACCTTGAGGAAAAAAACTTCCTGCCAAAGGAGCCAGAAGGCTTCGAATGACTCGTGCTAAACTGTTGTGTCTTAAAAATGATAAACATCACAGGAGCCCTTATTTTCCAAAAGAAGGAAGTAAAACAGGCATGTCCTAGTGGTAGTAAAATATTTGCATGGGAGATTAGTAGTCCTTTACTGTGACACAGAAAAGCAAAAACTATCAGAGAAAATGAAAAGTAATGGGGGGGGCGTTGCATAACCATACACGCACATATACCTAAATCAGGTAATACTAACTTATTTATATTGTGATACATTGATTTCATATTGACAAACATTTATACCCAGTATGTGAATAGTTTACTATATGCTCGTTGCATGAACACGTAGTGAAAGCAGTATCTATCGAGCTGATTCTGAATCCTGTCTCCCTGCCTGCTGAGGATCCTAACATCTTTATGGATGCTTTCATGGCCACCCACAGGGGTAGGATTTCTCTCTGTGCTGCTGATGGTCCGTTTGACTGTGACAGACAGTCATTGGGTTTGTGTGGTATAAGGTATAAGGTATAGCAAAACAAAGAGCGCTGTCCTGTAACTTTTGAAAAACATTTGGTTTTTAAAATATACTTCAGATCCTGCTAAATTAGACTTTCAATCTTTATAAGCATTAGGTCCTATAAAGGTCTATAGTCCTTTATGGTGCAGAGATGTCCTATAATAATAAAACAAAGGTGGGGAATCATTTTCTGATCAATAGACTGTCCCTCTATTATTTGCAGAGATATTTTGGAAAATGTATTTTTCAGACCATACGTTTGACCTTGACATTGACCTTTGACCCATTAGCTCCAAATAACATTACCGCCAGGTTTTCGTAAAAATCTGTCCATGGGGTTGTTTAGGTATTTTGTACGCACACACACACACACACACACAGACGTACACGGCATTGTGCAAACAATACCCAGCTTTTGCTGCCAGAGTACAGGGTAATTTTTCAAGTTAAGTTACAGTTTATTGAAGTGGATATGACAGCAGGATAAGCAATGAATCTAGCTGAAAACATGATGAGTTCACAAATCTGACAATAACAGTCAGGAGCACTAAACATTATCAGAGGAGTTTGTTACCAAAGTAAACCTTGCATGAAAACAAAAGCAACACTGTTATTATTTGTAACTGCTAATCTTTGCCATTTCTAAAACATTTTTACGATGTAGAAACCAAAGTTATTCCATAGTTTTACCAGTAAACCATCAGTAAAAAGGACCAGACCTATTTCAACGTTGATGGTTGCATCACAGCAGCCTTCATTATATTTTAAGTAGAATATTCATGTCTGAGCTGAGATATTCACACTTGTGGTGGCTTCAGTGAAGCATGCAGGTGTTTTAAAGGCTGTTACAGTGCTGCTGTGTCTTGTGTTCTTGTGGGTCAGCAGGGAGCTCCGGCAGGTCTCAGCCCATTACGTCTCATTGATCTCAGTCACATCTCACTGCCTCACTAACTAAGAGAATATTGGTGTGGTTGCTTTGTCCACAGGGGCCTTCTCATATAAGGCCAGGCATGCATGCATGCAAACAAACATATGTGTTTGTTGCATGGATCTGAAAGGACTTTTAAGGACCTTGACTACTATAAAATAATCCACCAGGACACGCCTGATCTTAAGGTTAAAACTTTGCTCTTTAAGTTAATTGAATGGGTTGAGCCAGAGATTAAAAAAACAAAGCATACAGATATTCTGAATATATATATTTAACTCTTTGCAGAACAGAAATGGAACGGTGTGGTGCGCTGGCCCTGCAGGCAGAAATATCCAGACTGTTAATGTGTTCCAGCCAGCCAGTGCAACCATTTATAGACAGACACACACACACACACACACACACACACACACACACACACACACACACACACACACACACACACACACACACACACACACACACACACACACACACACACACACACAGGCTCGGGGTGGCGGCTCTGCCAGGCAGATACATCTTGGTTGCTAATGTGTTCCAGCCAACCAGCCAGAAGACAGTGACCAGTGGAGCAGATAATCACATCATCTGAAAGAGACCTGCACAGGCATCACTGCTACTGCTGATGTCGACGATAATACAGATGCTTCTTCCCATTCTGACCCACCTAAGACTCTGTGTGTGTGTTTGTGTGTGTGTGTGTGTGTGTGCGTGTGTGTGAAGTCACTATATGTTTCACTGCTATTTATATTTGTCTGGTGAAGTGCTTTTGTACCATAGGCTATAATGTTTTCTATTTTCTATTTCTATTTCATTTCCCCCCCTATTTGTCATATTTTATTTATATGTATTTATATATATATATTTTCCTCATGTAAATGGAATGCAAATTCCATTTATGTGAAAACTTACTTAGCAATAAACCCATTTCTGATTATAATACTGGTTTGTTAAATGCCAAGCGTGTGTGTAGGAGTATGCACCACATGTAGTATGTTACTAAGTGCTGTAACAATGAATGTTTGTATTTGTAATGAAAGTCTACATCTGTGTGTTTGTGGGCATTAGTGGTTCCATATGTGTAGTTCTGTCTGTTTGAAAGATCACTGCTTTATAATGAAATGTGTTTCTGGTCTGTTATAATAAAATGTCTGTACTGAGCTGAGTAATCATTTTACTGAACCAGAGTGATGATCTAAGCATCACTTACCACAGATGGACATATATAGCTGTGTGTGTGTGTCTGATGAAAATCAATGGGTTTCCTGGTGGTGGATCAGTTACTGCAGGTACTATCTATTGTGAGCCAGTGGAAAAAAAAGAGCGTTGCTGAGAGTGTTGTGAAGGTTGACCGCTCACAGCCTGAGTCATCATTGAGCCAGAAGACCTAGATTATGGGAAGATAAGTCTTGAGAAGTTCCTTTGAAAACTGAATTCATTTTTTTTTTTCTTTCTTTCAACTCTGTGATAACATCAGATGCAGTGGTTTGCACAGTCTTTGTCGGGATGAAGCTGGGGCCTCTCTGTGCTGAGTTTGTATGTTCTCCCCATGTTTGGATGTGTTTTCTCCCAGTACCCTGGCTTCCTGCCACAGTCCAAACTCTATATATGACCATGGGTGTGAATGGGAGTGTGAATGGTCGTTTGTCTCTGTATTTTGATCGTGTGATACACTAGAAGCCAAAGCTGTAATTAATACTGACAACAATGGCTCTGTTCCATTTCAGGTAGATCAGTGTGCCTTGTTAATTAGCTAGCATACAGTGGTGTGTGGGGGGCTCTTTAATATTCATTATGATACCTGTGCTTTTCCTGCTATGTTATGTGTTCGTGTAGAGATGGGTTTGATGGTGTTTTTCAAACCATGGCAAGCTTAACTTTTTATGGTTTCCTTGACAATACCCATCCTTAAACCTGAAAGAAGAAGTCAACTTAGAATGTGTTAATTAGTCAATAGTCATAGAAATGAAGAGATATATATTGAGGACATCATAAGAATTGATCTTATTCATTGTTTAGGGACAAGAAACATCAATAGGCATTTTTTTTTATCATTCAATTATCTTGTTTTGTCATCATGTTTCAGTAAATATGCTGATAGTAAAATCAATGTTTTTCCTATGATGGTGAGTCCAAAGTCAATCCCTGAAATAAATAAATCAAAATGAATTGACTCTTTTTTGTTGTTGTCATTTTTGTCATTTTTTATACTACCTCCTTTAAATGTGCCCATGTGTTCGCTCGAAGGGTCAGCGAGAAGACGCAAAATCATTATCTGTGATAGATTTAGATTCTCTCTCTAATTCAAAGATGGTAAGAGTCATTATGCTGAAATGGATAAAGCTGCATTTCAATTGTTGTGCATTCAATGATTTTTGATTCCTCTCAACAGAAATGTTTAGACAAAGACAGCATATTTAGTCACATTCCTTTGTTTCTTGAACCATTGGCTTGGCTCTTACCCACTATCAAACGTACACTGTGTGTTATTACATTTACATGTTTCCTGACACTTACACAGACAAGGGGGCTGGTCCCTGTACTCTTGTTAGACCAGAGAACATATTTAAATGAGCATTTAACCACATTCATTGAACATGAAGTGGCCGGGGTGATAAATGTGTTTTTATGTTTATGCTCCGGCGTTATAAATCAAAACATGCACAACATTTATCTGCAATGGAACAAAATGAAAAGGGCGAGACAATGAATGTCACCTGGCATCTTGTTGATTAAAACGATTCTGCGGACAGAGGAGGGAGAGGGGGAGACACGGGGAGACATTAAGTGGACGGAGGAGAGAGAGCGAGGGTGTGTAGTAAAAAAACAACAGCCACAAAAAACCTGACAGTGAAATATCGTTATGAGAGATGGGACACACAGAAAGGATAAACAGAGAGGAGTGAGGAAAGTGCAACGCAGAGCTCAGAGGATCAAATCTAGTTAACACTGTGGCGTGACCTTGGCCAGCAGCTGACACCAGCGATCATCTTTAGGTCACAGTCACTAAGCCACTCTGTTTAATTGACATTAGCCATGACTCCACAGCCGGGGCCTCAGAGAGGAGTCGCTCTGTTCATGCTGGTGTCACAGGGATTCAGGCCAAAATTTCTGACCATGTATTTCCAAAATATAGCATTGTTCTGAAAATAAATGTCCTGCAAAATCTGATCATGAGTACAGGAGTACAAATTAACTTTAATGATCTTAGGCTGTGCTCACATTGCCTCTGAATTTTGAACATGAAGCCTCATTTCGTAAAAACAATGTATCTCCACTTCCTCCCATTGGATAAAGATGAAGAAACAATATCTGGCTAGATGTCAACCAGAGTCAGCACAGTTGATTTGAGCCACGATATTGACATCCTCTCAATCGCGAGTCAGTCTCAGCTGTCGATTTGTGACGTTTCAACCCGTTTATCAAAGCATTACCAAATTTAATGACGAGCACTTAAACCTGCATCATTGTGATAAGAACTGGCTAGAAAGACCGACACCATTATTCCAACATTGTATTTAATGTGGACTTTTTAGTTTGGTCCCTGTCCCATCCAAAAAACATAGAGGAGGAGGGGTGTATAACCTAAACTGCAGTCAGCCACGAGAGGGCGATCAAGATGAAGTGGCTTCACTTTTGGGAGGCATTTTGTGGTTAATATCTATCTATAGTCTATAGTACAAGTGTAATCTTCAAATGCCTCTGAGGAAACTTACAGCTTAAGTGTTGTGTTGTCAGGGATGGAAAGAGATGCATCCAAATGTATTTTAAAATAAAAAAACAAATACCCTTATTGTAAGGGTATCAAAATAAAACTACAAAATACAGCAGCCACTAAAATACTTAAGCCACCTCTTCATCGGCATAGTGGTGAATAGATAATGAGGGGATTTTTATTTTCCGGTCGAAATATCCCTTTAATGTCTTGATTGTGTATTGACAGAAAAACAGTGATGAATGGAGAGTCACCGGGTATGATGATACACCGTGTGACTGCAGTGATCTTTAAAAGAAAAATGCTAAACAACTGACAGAAAAGGAGATATATGATGATTAACAGTAAACATGTGCCATCAGTTATCGTCACTGCAGAAGGAAATGACATCACAACAAATCTGACTGACCCCTGAAGGTTACTTAGTTTCCCACGTCTGGGACTGCTCGTCATTTATGACTTTGTCAGACGCCTCTTTGCTCTGTGCAATGTTTCACTGTAACAATAACAACATGGTGTGTCAGAAGAGCCGGCAGCGAGAGGCTGAGCAGTCAGGGAACAAAGTTTGTTATCGCCGGTGTTTGTGTGAGTCAAGACGCTCTGTGCTCCTGACCCGGAGTCGCACAGATCAGAGTCTGTGGTCACGATGCCTGGAAGCAGAACTTCTGTGATGACGGCAGATTTATAGGAGATGCTTTACTTATCGCACCTATGGGGGCAGGCAGGCAGAGAGGGGGGGGAATAAGGCCTTTCTCATGGAGAAGTGGACAATTTATTCCTC
The DNA here is from genome assembly GCF_947347685.1 of Pleuronectes platessa. Taxonomy (NCBI): domain Eukaryota; kingdom Metazoa; phylum Chordata; class Actinopteri; order Pleuronectiformes; family Pleuronectidae; genus Pleuronectes; species Pleuronectes platessa. The sequence goes on from NC_070626.1 coordinate 13,430,471, forward strand.
GTCAGGATCGGCAGAGTGCTTCTTTACATTCAAGAGGGGAAGGATCAGATCCACAAAGCAATCAATCTTGCATTTATTTAGTTTCAAAGGAAGAGTTACAGCTGGATTTCCCCACTGCAGCTACTACAAACTTACCTGAAGCAGAAGGTTGGGTTGATCCAAATGTACCAGCAACAAAATTTGTTATTACACCTATTCTACATAAAATCTTGACTAGATTTTACTTTGCGCTATGACCAAACATTTTTTTAATTGTTATCTATTTGCCACATTCACCATTTTATTCCCCTGCAGTACTGTACAGTACTATCTTCTATGATAAAACTGCCCAAAACTCTTACTCTGCTTTTATGATTCCTTGGTCATTTTTCTCAACATGGTCCCCTGCAATTTGACATTAGCTTTTTGATATTTAGAAAAATGATGATCCTTCTTTTTTGTGTTCAGCCAGTCTGGCGGCAGGACTCATCCCAAAACTGCCACAGAGTTGGCAACGTACCGCAGCATATTTGCATAATTTCTCTGGCATCTTTTGAGAAAAAGTAGATTAGTGTCGGGACAGAGAAAAGAAAACTTTAGTCTTTATTCTGTCTCATCCCATAATAAGCAGATCTGCCCTTAATAAACATGCTGAGGTTGTCTGACAACTGTTGGAGGTATATGCCTAACCCCTGACCTCGCAGGCGCTCCTCAGTGGAGCCCCCGCTGCCGCCTAATCTCTAATGCCTTCCAAGCTCCACTCTAATTCATTGCTTCCCTCTCGGCTGCCCTGCCGGGGTCACATCAGCAACACACACTGCACTGGACCCCTCTGTGACCGAGGCCTGCATGCGTTTGATCTTTTGTGCATCCCTCTGATGTCTTGTTGCTCGCATGAGAGAAGTGATGAGAAATTGCCGTAAGTGCTGGAAGCTTGGGCCGACACGGAGTCGAACCGACGGCAAATTAAAAACTTGTAATTAAAACCCCAGTGGTCAAGGCGGCAGAACAGTCTCAGTGCCATGATTCGGTGAAACAGAACAATAGCCTGGGTGCAGACGTGTGTGTGAGTTATGGTGTCACTGAGAGCACCTCACTCTATTAAGGAGCAGTGTGGAGTGTGATGGAGGTCTTGGGAGAGTGAACTTGAATAAAGATGACGGACTGTTCACTTGTGGAAAGTCAAATTTGTTTTGCATAATAAAAAGCTGGTAATAACCAGCCATAAAAAAACCTGACCTCCATCTGCGTATCCTCGCATGTGGAACAGCCTTATTTTCAGACCCTGTCTCTTACTTGTTGAAGTAAGTGCTGTTATCTGAGGGAAGATAAGGTGTAATTGTCAGCAGACTTATAGTGGGGTCAGTTGTGTCTCCTTCATTGGTATTTAAAATGATTTGCAAATACGGCCCCTGCACATACATAGTCATTAAACGCATGCAGGTGTCTCAGATTACTGCGGCGGCCCGTATATTGTAGATACAGCATATTGTCTTTTTTATATTCATGTCTGCGCTCAGACATGACACAATAGCCAATGAGATCAGAACTAATTTGACAATTAATTTTGTGATAAATGGACTCATGGGTCTTGTGCTCACTGTGTCTGTGGTGCTAATTCTATTCATATGATTACGCCTTCAGCAAGAGCTAATTCAAATAAATTCTGGGATCCGCTATTTGAACTATAACCCAATGCTTTCAGCCAGAAGACTGGATTGAATAATTATATATTTCTTTATGTATATTAAACTTAGATTTATATACGTTTGATTGATTGATAAGCTCCAAGGAGGTTATTTTTTGATCACTCCTGAACTCTTAAGAATAAAAGAGCTAATGAGAACCATAAAGGCTTAGTTTAATAAAAAAGGGTTCTTAACGAATCCTTAAGTCTTTAAAAGAAGCGGAGAAATCCTTTGGAAACCTTATAGGAGGATGTTCCTTTGTTTGATGGTTGGTTTGTAAGCAAGAATTCACAAAAACTACTGGTCGGATTATAACAAATCTTTGTGGAAGGATGCTTTGTGGATTAAAAAAAAAATATATATATTTAGGGGACTAATTTCAGTGTGTGCAGGTTGATGCAGAGTGCGTGAATTTAAGGGGACTGTTGGCGGAGGTACTTTACCGAGTGATATCCTAGTACAAAAACTGTTAATTAACATCACAAAGATCTAGCAATATTTAAGTTATGCATATTTGGAAGTCAACATCTAAATTATTATATGTGATCTCATTTTTTGTACAACCGTTTATGTTCAGTGTTTCCATGCAGACTTTTGAAATCCCATATCGTCTCCAGTGGCAGCTCATACCGTTCGACAATAAAAAGATTGCCGCCTGTTTGTTCTGCGGAATCGACTAACAGATTCAAGGATCAATCTTAACCACAGGAATTATAGTGATTCTACCTGTCCAGTAATGGATGACATCAGTGAAATGCCATACTCTCTGCAGACTCTCTTTGCAGCCACAACCTTAAAGTACATGTACTTATATGAGTAACATTAATACACATCATTAATTTAAATTGTATATTGTATATTAAACCATTTCACAAGCTTTTAGCGGCAGCAACAAAACTTTCTAGTTGTTGCTATTAGATGTTTGACCTCATGTTTCAGGTTGAATAAAAGTCAGGATATGAAACGCACGTCTATAATAGTCTCTCCAAAGTCAAACAACTCTGCAGTAAAGTTATCGGTAATGCAATGAGGTCAGGTTAATAACAGCAGGGCTCATAATATTGTAGAAAGTTTCACCGGTTTCAATAAAGTTGTCCAGAATCACTGTGCGCTGGCCGCCTCGGTGTGCCCCCTTTTTGGGAAATCGCATCTTCTGTCACATCCGATCGATGTAGCTGTTGCTTACTGTATCCACACGCACAATTTGTTATGTGGCATTTCATCCGGGCTGCTGCCAGGAGCCCTCGCTGCACCTTCCATAACTCTTGCGGCCGTGAAAGATTTTTAATTAAAATGAAGACAGCCGGCTGAACTGTGGAGATGTCACAAATAGTTTTTGCTCCCGAAGACACCCATCAGGCGCTCCGGGCGTCAGATTGCAGGCAGTTCCGTCCTTTTTGAAGAACTTGTTAATCATGTCTTCCTCTTAATTCAATTATCAACAGCCGCAGATTGATGCATCCAGAGACGGCAAGATAGGGAGAAACAGAGAATTCAATCGCTTTCCATCTGCGTATAGCTTGTCATTTGTCCCCTTTCTGTATTATATATTGATATGCTGGTGACCCTGTGCATTTGCTGTATTGGATTTTTTTATTACTCACCTTTGAGCCTGTGCTGAAGAATAACCGCTGACCCCTCAATGTGATCGCAGGGGGCCTGATCTCATGCGCGAGTGTGTTTTTGCATTTGTGCCCGTATGAGGAGGCGACACACACACCTAATACACATTCGCTTTTGCATGAGCAACATTAGTTTTGTCTTGTCAAGATGGGGTATTTGTTGTGGGTCAGGGGGTCAGAGGGGTGCTGGAGGCTGGTTTGATGTAGTTGGGGGGTGGGAGAGGGTAGCTCCCAGGGCTGAGTGTGGGAGCTGGAGAGTTGGAAGGTCATGTTCATAAATTGTTTCCAGTGTGCCGGTGCTTAATTGAAAAGGCTCGCGAAGGAACGGGACCCCTGATCTGTGGCCCCTCGCCCCTCCCTTGTGACCCTTAGGTCTTCACTCATTCAAGAGTGTCAAGCGTGTCTCTGTGTCTGTCTGTCACAGCAAAGAGAAAGTTAAAATATGGTTTCAGATCAATCACTTACCAGTACCTGGCAATGACGGTCAAATACAGTGCATTCAGTGTACAGTATCCTGATAGTATGAACAGACAAGCACTTTGTTTCCCTCGTATCTCAGACATTACAATATAATGAAATGGTCAAGGTGATAGAGACATTTCATTTTCTCAGACTAATAATAATAATGACAAATTCTGAGAATCCACCCGATTTGTTACAAGGCTCTTTATTCAAGATTCAAACTTCGGTTCAAGAGTGATGGTATAAATACAATGATCTAATTAATTCAGTCTGGACCGAAATCCAACATGAACACTGGGGCCAAGAGGTTAAGGTGTCAGAGATTAATGACACCGTCCTTGGTTTGCGTCCAGCTGAAGAGGTCTCCTTCCTGAGCCCGAAGATAATGAAAAAGTGACACTCGGCAGAGCCCATTGGCCAAGGCCCTAGAGCCCCCTTAAATTCAATCAAGCCCTACCACATCTCACACACTCAGAGATATCAGTTCCCTAAATTCGTTTAATCGTATTCATCAAGATCCATTGATTATTATTTGAGAAATCAGCGAAAATGTCAAACAAACTCCTTATCTTGCAATGTTAAGAGAAAGTGGAAAAGGAGTTAAAATACTCGATCCTCCCCCTGATCTGGACCGGCACCAAAACTTAATGAGTTCTTCCCTGAATTATACTGCATCCTTCCACCAAATTTTGTGGTGATCCTTTCCCTTGCTTTTGTGTAATCTTGCTTGCAAACAAACAAACTCACAAAGGTTAAAAAAAACATAAATTTAACTACCACGATAATTACCAATTCCTTTTCTCTTGATTCATTAATCAACTAATCGACTGATCAGGGTTAATCATCTAATGACATGTTCGTTCTCATTCTTTGGAACTTGAATTATTGAAGTGGGCTGTAGCCTGCTGTGTTCTTCATCCACTCCCTCATGCGTACAGTATTTCTACGGGCCGATCACCATATTGAGGTGTCACTGATAATCATCTCACTCCATCAATCTTTCAGCTGCTGCTTGAGATAACCCCACTCCTGTGTTGACAAAGCAACGCCTCATTTATGAAGCAGAGGTCCCACCTTCCCATCCCCTATGGACCCTGAAATCTCTCCACCAAACAAAGCAATCATAAGCGTGAATAGAGGTGCGCTGTGAAACCCTATCTGACGTGTCTTTACATTCTACACAGGTGACACATAGTCGCAGCCTTTTGAACGGGAGCGCTGAGCCGAGTGGGCACTCGGCGAGAGAGAGAGGGAGAATCTATCATTTCACACTGGGAGGAAATCCATCCCAGGCTTCCATTGTCCTGCATAATAGGCAGGAGATGGTTAAACATATCATTTTGACACACTGGGCGTTATGACATGGACAGTTTTACTTAGGTGGAAGAGATGAAGGAAACTCCTGCTCATGTTACCCTGACCACGGAGAGATAAGGTGCTGTCGTCCTTTTACTCTATTTCTCTTCTGTGTCTTTGCTTCCTCTGTCTGTCTTGGTGTGTCACTTGTCTCCCTGTGAGTCTTGGACACTATGGGGATGTGAGGACAGTTTTTACAAGGATTAACTTGACGTGAAATACTGGAAATGTATTTATACCTTTTCTTGTCAAAAGATTGATGAGAAGTTTTGAACCACTTTGATATCTGTATGGTACATATGAAGCTAGCATTAGCAGACTATTAGCCTGGTAACATGATCCCTTTACCAGCCCCTCTGAAACTCCCTCATTAATTAACATGTTACAACTACTTACCTAATTGATACTAAATGTTGTATTATTATTATTGTTATTGTTATTATTATTAACAATCAGTCCAACTTTATTTGTATAGCACCTCTCAGGTTAGGGCTGTTAAAAATAAATACAACAAATAAAAATGATGACTATATAATACATTTTTTAAGCTATAATCACAGTAAATGTAAAATGAATTGACCAAAAGTTTTAAAAAAAAGGGGCTAAAAACATACGATAATAATACAAAATAGCAATGAAAATAACAATATTAATAATGTAGGTGAAATGGAATAAAGTGTGTGATTAAAATAAAGTATTGTCCAGTGACCATAATCAAATGCCAGCGTTTCTAACCCTTGTTGCAGTGCTATCAATCCCCTCATTTAATTTTAGACAGCATATTGAGTTAGTGTGATTCCCCAAACATCAGCTTTATGAGGTTATGCTCAGGATAACTACAACCAAAATACGTGACGTTAATACTGCGTAAATTTAAAATAGTTTCGAAATAATCTTCAGTGAAGTTTGACACAAATGTCTCAAAATGGACCTTAAAGTCTTCAGCTGACCACTGATGATACAGACACCTGTTTGACAGCACCTCAACACATATCCATTAACTGGGACAATCAGGTGTCCATATGTTGGAGGGTTTTCACACTTTTCATCCATATCATCTCTCTGCTCTTTGTCAATATGTTTGGCCATCTGTTTGAAGACAATGCACCACAGGGAGGGGAGCCCTGCGCCGTTTTATGATTCCAAGAGAGGTGTGAAGCTGCCCCCGCCCCTCCACTCCAACCCCCTCCTCCTCGACGTTCATGCGGTGTCTCCCCACCCGTCGTGTCCACCTGAGGTCCCAGGACAGCAGTTATGGAGGACGACTGCTCAGCGCTGGTCCGCTGGCCGCCTCCTCTTTAAGGTGTAACAGAAACAATCCCATTAAGTGGTGGATCGCCTTTCACACAGATTACTGAGCATCTGTCACTCCTGCTGGAGGGGGCAGGGACAAGGTCGCTACCACTGGCCCACACGCACACACACGAATACACACACACACACACACACACACACACACACACACACACACACACACACACACACACACACACACACACACACACACACACACACACACACACACACACACACACACACACAATGCCCAGAGATGAATTTTACAACACTCTAATGATGTTATGAATTTCTCCACAGTCGTAGAAGTTACTTTATTAAGCTTAGAACTCATGATTCTTTCTTGGAGCCGAACAACCACAGATCCTTCACATGACAAGACCGAAGAAGACTTTTTGACACAAGCCATTTTCAGGATGTCAGCAGAATTAGAAAGGGACTTTCTCCAGAGTTTGCCTTTCACATTCAGATTCTCCGCTCAGACGTGTTCACAACACAGGGATATCAAAAGCGTTAGGGGTGAGTGGTGGCAGGCAGAGGCAGGATGTAATCAGGTGTTTCTGGCACTTTGACACTGGCGTCAGCCCTTCTCGATGTCCATACGTGTACGGCACCGCTTTCACATCTTGAGATGTTGAATTCTTGTTGGTTTAATCAGTTGTGCGTCCATCACGTGTTAGAAACGTCATCAACACCTCCACAGTAAAACATCGGCTCATTCGGACATTCTCGAAGAGTTCTTACAGGCTGACAGTAGAAACTCACGATCTCACCTCTGTAGAAGGTCAGGAGATTTGAGTGCATGTATGTAAGCAGCTGTAGTATTCAAGAGTCTAAACGGTGGCCTAAAACAAAACGAAAACTCATGTGAGGGATTAGAAGTCACCAGTGTCATACTGTGCACATACAGTTGCGCACAAATCAGATCATATTTGAATGGATGTAAAGGTCACACAAAGACACCTGCTGCCATAGCAACCCCGCACTCAAACAAGTGTTCGAGGTCTCCGTTTCACCTCTGTGATGTCACTCACTTGTTTGTTCCACCTGGTTTCTTTCCACCAACTTGTGTCTTTCAGCACGCCACCGACCCTCCATACAGCCGGGCTCGGCAGGTCGGTGTTGTGTTCTGGTCTCCGCGGGGCTCGGGGGCTCTGGGGCCCGAGCAATGCCGCCTCACGTTAACCCCGGGTGAAAGGTGAGAACTCTGAGAACAGAGCGTTCTGGTCTGTTGGAGAGGACCGGCCGGCTCTGTTCTGCGTGCTTGAGTCTGGGCAAGGGGGTGACACTGGAGTGGTGAGTAGGTGAGAAAGAGAGGAATGAAAGGAAAAGGTTGGTGCAACTGAGGACAAATGAGAGGCTATACAGAGAGACACAGAGAAAGGCACCACAGAAACTAAAGGACAATCGAGGTTCAGTTGTAACACTTTATACTTATGAGAAAAAAAGTCTGTAAATATTAAGTGAGTAGTGCTTCAAAGTGTTCAAGCTTTATATTAACAATGGATCAAATGTGTGATGTGAGAGTTGTCCCTCAATGTGACGAGGCCACAGACACACCCCGACTCCACAGCTCCTCTCAGCACCACTGACTTTTTCTTTAGCCTCTTTCAGCTTATTGTTTTAATTTACTTTACTCTCATCGGCAGTCTTTTCTACAAAAATACACCTAATGGTCCCTTATCTGTATTATGAACCAATGGAATCAATGGATTTGACCAGTTCCTGTTAAAATACACACATGTTTGATATGAACAAGCTTCTTTACCTAATCCATTAGTTAATTTTTCTCTCTACATCGATGCAAAAAGCTGACAGGTTCTTCCTTGGCCCCTGTCCCGTCCTTCCACCAGGTTTTACAGTTTTTCTGGATTGCTAAAACATATTTCCTGAAACTTCCTCTCTTTTTCTCAAAACAGTAAACACAAACCCCCAAATTCAAGCTACGCTCACACAGCCCTGTCCTGCTAAATCAAACAATTGATTCTTAACTATATTATCTTTGCCCAAAACTAAACTCTGCCATCAGATAACACACAAAGCCAGCCAATGTATAAACATTACTCAGCAATCATTACACATTACATGCAAAACACTGCACTATCAGCATGGCAGGAAGAAAGAATATTTAGATCCAGATAAAACAGATTCAATAGATCCTATATCGCCACAAGCTGCATCTACTGACCGGAGGAGATTTTCCTGGGTAAAGGGGTTTCGGTCAGAACACTTTCCATTCCCAAAATGTGTGATCCAGATTTACAAATTTTTATTAACCAGATAAACTGTGTTCAAAGTTTTGCCAACTTTGTGATTGATTTCATGAAGTTGTTGAGTTTTGTTTAGAGAACGGAGGTTTAGTTTTGTGGCAATTCAGAATAACCGTGGTAAAATTGGTTCGGTAATGAAAACATAACATAATATTAACATATCATTCTTGGTCGAGATAAAAAGTGAATGGTCGACGTGTCCATGTCTTCACAGAGGTCAAGTTTGTGTCCCCTGTAACAGTAATTTGTGTGTGAGTGTGTGTGTGTGTGTGTGTGTGTGTGTGTCTTTGTATGTGTGTGTGTCTACATATCTGTGTATGCATGTGTGTATCAGGATTCAACTTAACTACCTCTTCAGCTTTGTTTTATGCGATCCCTCATTTCATCTTAATTACAATTTGATTCTGAAATAGCACATAACAGCAAAATGTACTAGTTACACTCGTACTACAAATTTATACATAAAATAAAGCTCATACATAATCACTCTGGAGTCATACAGCTAGAGTGGCTGAATAACATAATTTACAGTAAATGACTGCATTGTAAATTCAAACAGAGGGAGCCAGGTCACATTTCACTGATATATCATGCTGTAGACACACTGTTTGCCTGGGATGTGACACTTGTCCTCTCTGTCTGTCATGTAATGATGGAGGATAGAGCGGTTATTTCAAAAGTGGGGGGCTGTTTAAAGAGCAGGGGATATCAAGAAATGAAAAAAGAAAAAAAAGTTGCGGCCATGCTTCATGGCTGTCTTCTAAACAAAACAGATGCGCTTAAATTTATGGCCACTTTCTGTGATTGGAGAAGAAAGCTTAGAATCGATCCGGGGCCTCTCTCTTTCACCTGTTAAGAGCTTTCCTCGTAATTGGCTACTGCCATCACAGCCACTGCCAAAACTGTGGCCTCCTCTGTTGCACAATAGTATGTTAAAGTATGTGTAAACTGCTCCTATTTTTCTTCTGCTCTGGCTATTGATTTTTAAATGAAGTATCGAAGAAAATCAATAGTAATCAACAAATAGAAGGCAACACGCTGTAGTGTCAGATCCTGGGGCACAGCTTAATCAATTTAGGTGGCCGTCACAACATGGGGACGGAGGGGAGATGTAAAATGAAAAAGTTGAGAAACCTGGTTTGAATGGAGAGTGAGTGTTGGGATGAGCAATTTGTCATTAGAGAAGAAGCAAGATGTCGAGCTTGTCCTACACAAACATATCACCCCCTCAACCTCCCCCCCCGGCTCTTCCTCCGCTCCCCTGGTCTGTGACAGAGCGCTCACCCATAGTTTGGGGCGATTCGTGTAAAAACATTACAGTATCCCCGAGGCCGGGGATCGTATTACAGCGCGGCAAGGCCTCTCCAAAGGAGCCTGTCCAAAATGCTTAATGAATCTGCAAGTGAACCGTGAAACAGGTAGTCTACCTGCCACTCACTGTCAACACCCAGCCATCTGTCAATGTCACGCGTCTGCTCTCGCGTTGCATACCTGAATGTTGAGCCAATGTCGGGCCTGTGTCGGACCCGCAGTGTGGGAAACCAAACCCTGAATGAGAGATTCACACTATTTTAATACGTGATGGGTGACTTGGATACGGGGTCAACAATGACCCACTATCTATTAAATGTCTTTCCCCAAATCCTTTGTCCAGAACATATTTTTTTTGTTATTATTATAAGTATTTCTTGGACAGTAACCTTACTTCACCTCACTGGAACAGTCAATAAAACAGATGTCTGTAATGCCTCAATAAGAAGTGATTAGATCCGGTGGTTATGAAACAGAATATAGTATAATCACAATGTCCTCAGTTTAGTGGATCTTTGTCGAGTGTAACTCTCTCATTTCCTGTGTTTTCAGTCTATGTTGTGACTATCAAATATGGGCCAAATGCCAAAAGCAATTTCTTTAAAAAGAGACGCGTCTGTTTCATGTTTTATTTGTTGCTGCAGCAGATTATGTTTGTCTGTAAAGATGTAGTTATCCATGGTTTGGCATAGGAACACATTTAAGATGTAGAGAGAAATCTGGGGTCAGGAAAGGGCCACAATTCACACAGAGGGGCCACTTATATGTCTAACATCCAAGCTGCACATTTAAATCATTCCTTATATCATTCGTTGAATATAAGCTCTATAGCTTTGCGCAAAGTTTCATATAATTTCATATATGTTGAAAATTGTTCCTTGATCAAGCACGTTGGGTACTTTAAAAAGGTTGAGAAAATAAATATTCTTAACATCTTTTCATTTTTACTGTTAATATCGTATTAGGTGTTTAGAATACTGACAGGACAGGGGCAGTTCAGGGGGCCAATAAGCTGGGGCTAGTGCCCCCCTGGCCCTGACCCTGGGTCAGCCTCTGGATTTAGAGTTAAGGTTACTTGAGACTAAACTAAATCTGGAGTCAATGTTGAAAATATTCTGTGAAAATCGACTTTTTGTTTCCCATTTGTTTCCTGAGAATCAGCATCACTGTGTGAGTGATGTGC